>NC_058083.1:535947382-536247382 GCF_014858855.1 Bufo gargarizans | reverse complement strand
GAAGCTCATCAAGAGAATGCCAAGAGTGTGCAAAGCAGTAATCAAAGCAAAAGGTGGCTACTGTGAAGAACCTAGAATATGGCATATTTTCAGTTGTTTCACACTTTTTTGTTATGTATATAATTCCACATGTGTTAATTCATAGTTTTGATGCCTTCAGTGTGAATCTACAATTTTCATAGTCATGAAAATAAAGAAAACTCTTTGAATGAGAAGGTGTGTCCAAACTTTTGGTCTGTATTGTATATATATATATATATATAGAAAACAAGTGACCAGCTATGTACCACAAATACACACAATTTTATTAAATTGGTCATCAAACGTACAATTTATTTTCAGTCTCCGAAACTGGCTGAAAGGTACACTTAAAAGCCACCGAGGCAGATGGCAACTTGACCTCAAAATAAAACTGTTTTTTGCAACATCTTTATAATAAGTGCTGCACACAAATTTAAAATCTTTAACTTCTATGTTGAGGACTAAACATTGGATTATATTATTTTTAGACCTCAACATAGAAGTTAAAGATTTTAAATTTGTGTGCAGCACTTATTATAAAGATGTTGCAAAAAACAGTTTTATTTTGTGGTCAAGTTGCCATCTGCCTCGGTGGCTTTTAACTGTACCTTTCAGCCTGTTTCGGAGACTGAAAAGAAATTGTACGTTTGATGACCAATACGAGAAGGAAGCAGAATCTATGAAAATTCTTTTTTTGGGGAAAAAATATCCATTCAGTTTAATAGACAATTTGTTAAATCATGTAAAAAGTCTTGATAGAAGTGCTTTCTTCCAGGAGAGGGAAATAATGGAGATAAATAAGGAGAATTCAACTAAATTGATTTTGCCATTTAATGAGGAATATAAAAAAATCAGGGCTCCTAGTCTGGGACTACAAGTAGCCCCAACGGTAAAGAAAGAGAGAGAGAAATGTATGATTACCCCGTGGGAAAATTTGAAAGGTTTTTACAGGTGTGGCCTGTGCAGTAACTGCAAGGTGACAAAATTTGATAGAAAAACAACATCAATAAAGTCAAGAACAAATACATTTAAATGGGAAATAAAAGAGATGTTAACCTGTAATACGGAAGCGGTAATTTATATTTTGGAATGTTCGTGTTCAAAACAGTATATACCGTATTTTTCGCCCCATAACACGCACTTCCCCCCCCCTAAAGTGGGGGTGAAATGCCCCTGCGTCTTATGGGGCGAATGCTGCCATTTTACATCGCAGACTGCAAGGTTATTAGCGGGGAGGGAGGAGGGGCTGGAGTCCGGGAACTTGCAGCGGGGCCCGGCGCGGTCACTGTACTCTTACGCCCCGCCACTCACAGCAGTATTTCTAAACCGTAATCCTTAACCTCTTTTTAACTTTAACTAAAGTTGCACTCTTCCCTGTATCAGCACTTACTAACGAGCAGGCAGAGCGGCTGGCAGCTTTACGTCACTCACTGACGTCGCCCTCCTGCTCCTCCCACTTTATGAATGAAGCAGGCGCGCGACGTCAGTGAGTGACGTAATGCTGCCAGCCGCTCTGCCTGCTCCGGATGTTCGTTAGTAAGTGCTGGTACAGGGGAGAGTGCAACTTTAGTTAAAGTTATAAAGAGGTTAAGGATTACGGTTTAGAAATACTGTTGTGAGCGACGTGGCCCAGTGCATTGGGGCACAATGTTACGGGGGGTATTCTGTGGATGACACATATATGGCAGTGTCATCCACAGATCTCCCCCATAACAGTGTGTCATCCACAGATCCTCCACCTCATAATAGTGCCATCCACAGATCCCTCCCATAACAGTGTGTCATCCACAGATCCCTCCATAACAGTGCATCATCCACAGATCCCTCCATAACAGTGCGTCATCCACAGATCCCTCCATAACAGTGCGTCATCCACAGTACCCCATAACAGTGTGTCATCCACAGATTCCCCATAACAGTGTGTCATCCACAGCTCCCCCATAACAGTGTGTCATCCACAGATACCTCCATAACAGTGTGTCATCCACCGATCCCTCCATAACAGTGTCATCCACAGATCCCCATAACAGCGCGTCATCCACAGATCCCTCCATAACAGCGCGTCTTCCACAGATCCCTCCATAACAGTGCGTCATCCACAGATCCCTCCATAACAGCGCGTCTTCCACAGATCCCTCCATAACAGCGCGTCTTCCACAGATCCCTCCATAACAGTGCGTCATCCACAGATCCCTCCATAACAGCGCGTCTTCCACAGATCCCTCCATAACAGCGCGTCATCCACAGATCCCTCCATAACAGTGCGTCATCCACAGATCCCTCCATAACAGCGCGTCTTCCACAGATGCCTCCATAACAGTGCGTCATCCACAGATCCCTCCATAACAGTGTGCGATCCACAGATCCCCCCATAACAGTGTGTCATCTGCAGATCCCTCCATAACAGCGCGTCATCCACAGATCCCTCCATAACAGTGCGTCATCCACAGATTCCTTCATAACAGTGCATCATCCACAGATCCCTCCACAACAGTGTGTCATCCACAGATCCCTCCATAACAGTGCGTCATCCACAGATCCCTCCATAACAGTGCGTCATCCACAGGTCCCTCCATAACAGTGCGTCATCTGCAGATCCCTCCATAACAGCGCGTCATCCACAGATCCCTCCATAACAGTGCGTCATCCACAGATCCCTCCATAACAGTGCGTCATCCACAGATTCCTTCATAACAGTGCATCATCCACAGATCCCTCCATAACAGTGTGTCATCCACAGATCCCTCCATAACAGTGTGTCATCCACAGATCCCTCCATAACAGTGCGTCATCCACAGATCCCTCCATAACAGTGCGTCATCCACAGATCCCTCCATAACAGTGCGTCATCCACAGATCCCTCCATAACAGTGCGTCATCCACAGATCCCTCCATAACGGTGTGTCATCCACAGATCCCTCCATAACAGTGCGTCATCCACAGATCCCTCCATAATAGTGGCATCCACAGATCCCTCCATAACAGTGTGTCATCTGCAGATCCCTCCATAACAGCGCGTCATCCACAGATCCCCCATAACAGTGTGTCATCCACAGATCCCTCCATAACAGTGTGTCATCCACAGATCCCTCCATAACAGTGTGTCACCCACAGATCCCTCCATAACAGTGCGTCATCCACAGATCCCTCCATAACAGTGCGTGATCCACAGATCCCCCCATAACAATGCGTCATCCACAGATCCCCCCATAACAGTGCCATCCACAGATCCCTCCATAACAGTGCGTCATCCACAGATCCCTCCATAACAGTGCGTCATCCACAGATCCCCCCATAACAGTGCCATCCACAGATCCCTCCATAACAGTGCGTCATCCACAGATCCCCGTAATAGTGTCATGCACAGACCACCATTAGTTCAAAACCCACCAAAAGCACACCTTTTGGTTTAAAATATTTTTTTTCCTATTTTCCTCCTCAAAAACTTAGGTGCGTCTTATGGGCCGGTGCGTCTTATAGGGCAAAAATACGGTAGGTCACACATGTAGAACCCTGAAAATTAGAATATCGAAACATATAAATAATATTAGAAAAGGGAATGAGAATCACTCTGTATCAAATCTTTTCCGAATTCATCACGCAAGCAATCCGTCGGGACTAAAATATGCGGCGCTTCGGGCGGTAAAAAAGGACTGGAGAGGAGGGAAGAAGAAGTGAATTCAGAATGATGTATGACTTTGGGTCGATGGGGATTGATATCAGAAATGGAAATCTTTGGCTTTTTCTAGTGGATTGGTGGTAGAGCTTCACACAATGACGTTGCTATTTTTTATTAGCATAGACAATGTCTGTTCTCTCCCACCGGCCCTTGAACTCCAGTATCCTGTTTGTATAGATACATCTTTATGGAATATTTAGCTTGTGTGGATGAGGTTATTTGAATATGGAACGTTGGGTCTGTATATTAGTGAGCTTATAGCCCCAGAATACTATGTGGAAAATATTGTAGATATATATTCTTATTCTTTTATTTTTTATTTTTTTTTATGTATATTAGTTTGTTTTATTATGTAACACTATATTGTATGCTGCATATAATAATATAGCTAAATGATTAATATGTAATATAAAAAATGCATAATCTGAATAGCTATATATTAGATATGATCCAGTCCCAGAGTTTTATCATAGATACCGGAAAAGCAAGATCCGGTCCATGTTTTTAGAGGATTATCCAAATAAAAAGGTTGATCCAGTCCCTCATTTACCAATTTTTACCACTGAGGAAGAAACGGCTTTTTCGTTTCAAACGCGTCTGGTTAAAGTTCCGATACCAATATCTTTCAAGCCTACCCATATAAAGGAAACAACAACAGGAGGACCTATTAATATCTGGATTCATATGAGTGATCGCCATTAGTGTTGATCACGAATATTCGAATTTCAAATTTTTATCGCGAATATAGGTACTTCGAAAATTCGCGAATATTTTGAATATAGTTATATATATTCGCAATTTCGAATATTCGAATATTTTTCCTATTTTTTTTTTCCCGATTTTTTTCCGATTTTTTTTTTTTTTTTTTTTTAATCAGTACACATGATCCCTTCCTGCTTCTAGCTTGTGAGCCAATAAGAAGGCTGCAATATACTTGACTTTAGGAGTAGTGATGAGCGTCAGGGGTCATATTCGAAAATGCCCGATTTTTTTTTCTTGAAAAAATCGGCAAGGTAATGATTGTGTAATATGCGAATTTTCGTAATTCGAATTTTCGGATTCGAATTTTATTGCAAATTTTTTAACTTTTAGACAAAGAAGATTATAGCACTATATTAGCTAAATTGCTCTATATTCGTTTTTTCGAATATTCGCGATATTGCTATATATTCTTGTTTTAGAATTACAAATATTCGAAAAAACGAAGTTATAGCAATATAGCGAATATTCGAAAAAAACGAATATAGAGCAATTTTGCTAATATAGTGCTATAATCTTCTTTGTCTAATAGTTGTAATTTTTTTCTCATCTGAAGTTCAGATTGGAAAAAAATTACAACTATAAAAAAAAGATTATAGCACTATATTAGCTAAATTGCTCTATATTCGTTTTTTTCGAATATTCGCTATATTGCTATAACTTTGTTTTTTCGAATATATTGCTATATATTACGAATATTCGAAAAAACTGTTATAGCAATATAGCGAATATTCAAAAAATCGAATATAGAGCAATTTAGCTAATATAGTGCTATAATCTTCTTTGTCTAATAGTTGTAAATTGAAAAATTCGCAATAAAAATTCGAATACGAAAATTCAAATTACGAAAATTCGCATATTACACAATCATAACCTTGCCGATTTTTTTTCAAGAAAAAAAATCGTGAATTTTCGAATTTTCGAATATTCAACGAATATTCTAAAAATATTCGCGAAATATCGCGAATTCGAATATGACCCCTGCCGCTCATCACTAATCGCCATATTTTCCACATAGTATTCTGGGGCTATAAGCCCACTAATATACAGACCCAACGTTCCATATTCTAAACTATCCATATTCAAATAACCTCAACCAAATTAAATATTCCAAAAAGATGTATCTATACAAACAGGATACTGGAGTTAAAGGGCCGGTGGGAGAGCACAGACAATGTCTACGCTAATATTTGTGGTCAAGGCTCCGGGGGAGTGTGGGAAGAAGGTGTGGACGAACACGGTGGGACCTGACTAGGCTGGTGGTGTGGACTTGGCTAGTGGTGTGCCTTTAGCCACGTGACGCGGGTAGCCAAAAAAGGGGGCTAACCCAGGGAGTCTGAGCTGAATGAAGCTGAAAGAGAGGGAGGGTCGGGTGGGGCACTGCACGATGCCGACACCAGAGGGAGGGCGTGAGCCGGCTAAATACCCTACGCCCCTCCCACAAATGCAGGCTGGGAATCCAGCCTGCTATACTTGTGGTCAAGGCTCCGGGGGAGTGTGGGAAGAAGGTGTGGACGAACACGGTGGGACCTGACTAGGCTGGTGGTGTGGACTTGGCTAGTGGTGTGCCTTTAGCCACGTGACGCGGGTAGCCAAAAAAGGGGGCAAAACAAGGATTTTTAGGTGGTTTACTGTTGGGAGTTTTACAGAACCAGACTGGAAAAGGCTTTGGCAATTTCGACCCGTGGATGAGGGATGTAGCGGGAAAAGCAGGAAGATTGCCATCGTCCCATCTTCCGTATGACATGAGCGGGGACACCGTGTTTGGAGGCTGCCGATGCGGCCCCGATTCGGAAGGAGTGTCCGGAAATGGAAGCCGCGTGGAACCCCAGACCCGAAGCTATGGAACGCATATGCCTGATGAACTGCGCGGATGTCAGCGACAGCACGGGAAATGGCAGTAGGGGGCTATCGGGAGTTCTGTCATGGAGAGAGGAGAGCAGCTGACTGAACACGGACACTGGGCACCAAAGATTGCACGAATTAAAGTATTCGATCTGTACCGGTGGACCGACCTGGGAGGTTTTGGAGGAAGGTAGGGAGAAAGTGAAGTGGTCTGAACTATGGTGGAGCTGGCTGATGACTGGTCCTGGGTTCCGGGCTGAGGTGCAGCAGAATTCCCCCGGCCTGAGAAACCCATAGAAGCTGAGGTAGAGAGCGGCTTTGAGGATCAAGCTTCTGAAAGGGCCAAAGGGATTACCATCTAGGGCGGCAGAAATTTTTTGGAATAGTTCCCCTGTGACTGGTTGTCGGGTGGGTATGGAAGGGGAAGAGAGCTTCTGGATGCCTCTCAGAACTGCCTTGACCGCCTGTGAAGAAAAGAAGGAGGCATGATTGGGGTGACTGATCATATGGTGGTGCTGGATGCCTGCTAAATAAAGTCTGATGGTATTGTGGGACAGATGGAGGTCCCTGTGGCAGTAAGCCAGGAAGGCCAGGACGAAGGAGACTCTGTCCCTGCCCCCCCTGGGGTGAAGGCGGGCAAAACGCCTGAAGGTGTTCCACCCTGTTAAATAGTTCCGGGCGGAGTTGGCCGAGAGAGACTTGCGTATGAGGCCGTGGGCTGCGGAAATGTATTCTTCTAGTCCATGACCAGGGCTTCGAACCCCGGAGGGTTGATCCCGACTCTCCGTGCTCCCGGCATAACCTGAAAAAACAAATCAAAGTTTAACCGGGACAGAGCATCGGCCGCGGTATTCTTCTTGCCCTCTATGTGCCTGCAGATGACACGAAAGTTATGTGCAAGAGACAGCCAGGTGAGCCTGCGGACCAGGCGCATGACCTTGGGGGAGCTGGACCTGCCCCTGGCGAGGATGTCGACCACCGCCTGGTTGTCAGTCATGAAGCACACTGGCCTGTTGCTCCATGACTGCCCCCAGACCAGAGCGGCTGCGACGATGGGATAAACCTCGAGCAGGGGGGAGGACCTGGCAGCCTCTTGGTCTGAGGAGACCTGCGTGGGCCAGGGACCCGCGAACCATTGATCCCCGCAGATGGCCCCGAAACCGAGGGAAGCCGCAGCATCGGAGAACACCAGGGGGGAGGCCTCGTCCCACTGAGGAACGAAGAGAGAGATGCCATTCCAGCTGGACAAAAACAGAGACCACATGGCCAGATCCGCCAGCGCATCACGCCCGAGGTGGATGAGGGAATGTTGATCTGAGGCTGCTGGGAGGAGTCTGAGCAAGCCGGCGGTGAAAGACCTGCCTTGGGGCATGATCCTGGCGGCAAAATTGAAGGACCCCAGAAGAGACTGGAGTTCCAATTTTGACACCGTGCGGGTGCCCACGAGCCTGGCCACAGAGTCCTTTAACTTATTGAGTTTGTCCAGGGGGAGGCTGGCCTCCATCTTGATGGTGTCCAGGGTGATGCCCAGGAAGGTGATCACCCTGGCGGGGCCCTCGACCTTAGCTGGAGCCACTGGAACGTTCAGACGGCTGAACAGGCTGAGGAGGCTGTCCAACCTGTCCGGGGCGTGTGCGGCCTGCTCGATGAGCAGGAAGTCATCTAGATAATGGATGACCCTTGGGCAGTGGGCATGATTGACCAAGAGCCAATGGAGCGCTTGGGCGAACTGGTCAAAGAGCCAGGGACTGCTCTTTGACCCGAACGTCAAGCGGGTGGCAAAATAATATTTTGCCCTCCATTTGATGCCGTAGAACTTCCACAGGTGAGGCAGGATAGGCAGTAACTTGAAAGCATCCGCGATGTCTGCTTTTGACAGCCATGCTCCTGCCCCGACCTGTAGAATGAGTTCCACGGCCTCGTCCAGGGACGAGTACTGCATGGAGAACTCGTCCGACGGAACCAGGGAATTTAGGCTGGGGATGCTGGATGCATGAGGAGCAGACAGGTCATAGATTAACCTTTTTTTATTGGATGATTTTTTTGTCACCAGACCTATGGGGCTGACCCGGTACAGGGGGAACGGGGATTCCGCAAAGGGACCTATCATGAACCCTTTCCGCAACTCTGCCTCCAACAGAGCGTCCACCGCCCCGGGATCCGCCATCGAGGAGAGGAGGTTGGGGCACTCATGACTGATCTGCGGAAGGGTGACTAGCCCGGTATGAAAACCCTCCGAGAAACCATGTGTGAGGAATTGGACAAAACTGGGATCGTGATGTTGTTGGAGGAGGGAAAGTAATAGGTCAACGTTGACCCCGCCTAGTCAGGAGCGCTTTGACGTGCGTTGAGAACAGGAGGACTGGGGATGGGCCCTGAAACAGATGGTGCAGACGTGCAAAGCCTTGCATTTGTCATAGCTGCAAAAACCCAGGTTGAAGTTGTTGCAGATCTGATTTTTTCCCAGGAAAGAGATGGGACGACCGAGTTTGTCCATGGTGGGGTTGGGTCTCTGCGCCCCTGAGCTGAATGTGGGCCTGGCCGAGGATGGGTTGGAGACATGGGGGCACCAATCAGACGAATGGAGGACCGATTGGCAGCTGGCACAGGCAGGGGATTTCTGCCCGGCGAAGTGCCTGCAAAAGATCTCCATATCCAACACCGCCCAGTTGGTGATATGCTGGTGCTGGAGGAAAGCCGCTGCAGCTTTGGCAGAGAAGGACCGGTGATACTCGTAGAAGGCGGTGCCGCCGTATCTGTAACCCAGCTCGGTGACCTTGTACATGTAGGTGTCTAACTCAGCCCTGCGTTGGGGATGAATGGAGCAGACTATGTCCCGGTACAGGCTGAAGGTCAGCAAGAATTCGGGGATGGACAGCTTCTTGTTGAGGCGGACATCCTTGGACCTCAGCACCACAGACACATCACCACAGGCGATTGTCCGGTTCTCGACCGTGTCATGGGTGGAGATTAGAATGGCGGCCAAATTTATGTCCTTTCCAGCCAGAATATCCCGCCTGATGTTTTCTGGCACAAAGAACGCGGGGGCGATGTCCGGAGGGACCAGACTTGTACCTGGGACGCTGGCTTGAGAAGTGGAAGGAACGGCTTCGGCCTCTGGCGGAGGAGGAGGCGTAGCGATCTTGCTCTCGACGGCCTGGAGCCTGGAATCAATGTGCGACATTGACGACGCTAAATTATTGATGGTCGCGTGGAGCTGGGTCAGGGAGAGCTGGATGGTCGACATGGAGACCAGTTCTTCGGAGGCTCCGGGAGGTTCGGGAGTGCCGGGAGATTCGGGAAAGAGCAGCCGATATAGTTCTGCCTTCCGTGCAGATGCCGAGTGGCGGATCCCCTTCTTCCTCAGCTCGGCGATCATCTTGGGGATGGTCCAATGCCTATAAGATGCTCGGCTGCCTACCTCGGAGACCGCCGACTCAGGGATGGATATCGAGTCCTCAATGTCCGAAACGTGGGACATGTTGCGTGACGAAAAACCGGACCCTGAAGCCTCCGGAGGTTTGGGGTGGAAAATTGTTTGGGAACCTGGGAGCAATTGCACCAAACTTGGGCAAGTCCGTGAGGAGGGTGAACTTCACACCCTGCGAATCTGAGATTGGTAAGTGGGGAAAAACAATTTTTATCTGGTACCTGCGGGGAGAGGTACCCCAACATGTGCTGGTAAGACGAAACTTACGTGGTGATGAAACGGAAGAAAGGAACCTTGAAGGTGGCAGGCCAGAACGTAAGAAAAAACGCTGGAACGATACCAGGCGATGGAAGGACAACCTGAAAGAAAAATACGAAAAAACCGAGCGGCCTGAGCGTGTCAGGTGATGGTGAACATGACCTGGCGTGATCGAGCGACCGAAGATCGCCGGGCCCTGAACGCGACCGAGAGCCGAGACGCGTCTGGAGATGAAACCCCAACTGGCTGCCAGAGTGGAATTGACCAAAGTAGCAGGCAGTGAGGAGACATGACCCGTGCGTGATGGCAATGGCGAGCGACAGGCCCCACAACGAGACAGACGAAGGCGCCTGAGCTGACCGTGATAGGCGCCCCTGTGGGGAGAGAGAAAGATAGAACAGGACAGTAAGAAAGGAAAGTGACTAGCAGTGAGGTGCCGAGCCCAAGAATAGAACTGAAAAGATGACCAGGTCACCAACCTGACTGACCAAGACGGGACATGAACCACACGTAACAGGAGGGAGGACATGACGAAGGATTGACCAGAAAAAGGCCATGACGAGGACCTGAACGTGTCAGGCAGAAAAAACCCGGAACAGAGAACCCGAACGTATCAGGCGGACGGACATGAAAAAACGGAAACCTGAACGTATCAGGCAGACAGACACGAAGACGGAAACCTGAACGTATCAGGCAGACGGACACGAAGACGGAAACCTGAACGTATCAGGCAGACGGACACGAAGACGGAAACCTGAACGTATCAGGCAGACGGACATGAAAAACGGGAACCTGAATGTATCAGGCAGACGGACACGAAGACGGAATCCTGAACGTATCAGGTGGACGGACATGCAGACGGGAACCTGGATGTGTCAGGCAAACAGGCACGAAACGGAACCTGAGCGTGTCAGGCTGAAGGCCCACCGACTGCCCCGAACGTATCGGTCAGGAGGGTGTGGAGGCCATCCTGGACACTCGGAGACCTTGACCTATGAAGAAAAAACAGACCCCGGACAAACCAGGCCACCGGACCTATGACGGAACTGGACGTATCAGGAGATTTGGACAGGCAATGAGCCTGGACGTGACAAGCGATAGGACATGAAGAGAAACGTGTTGGTGCAAGACAGGAAGAGCAAAACCACATGGATGTGCCTGGAAGGATAAAGATGGCGGCAGGGTGGACTGGAACAGGAGCGGACATTTCCCTTGCCCGTGCCCGGTGCCCGTGCCGACCGGCCACGGCATCCCCGCGAGGTGCCCGCCCAGTTTGTACTGACCTGGACATGTGACCCTGCGTGGAGAGACACCTGTGGGAGACGCCGTGGCGGAGGAACCGGGAGTGAGCGATGGTGTGCCCCCCGTATTGGAGCACGGTGTGGTGGAATGGGGTGCCCCCCGTGTGCCCCCATGGAGGGGCCCAGGGAACGCTGGTTAGGGAAGGCACTGCTTGTGGTGGTGCGAGGTTGCTGCCGATGCGTTCCAGCGTGGAACGCACCGGGAAGGCAGTGGAGCTTCCGGGACTGCGCCTGCCGATGCGTTCCACCGTGGAACGCATCGGGGAGGTGATGGATGATGCGGGGCAGGTGCGTGGGCGAGCGCTGCAGTGAGGAGGCGCTGATGGTGGAAGCGGAGCCGGGGGTACCCCCCTGATGGAGCCCAGGGAACGCTGGTGGGGGAGGCACCTCTCATGATTAGTGCCCGTCTGGCTGCCGATGCGTTCCAGCGTGGAACGCATCGGGAAGGCAGTGGAGCTTCCGGGACTGGGGCTGGCAATGCGTTCCACCGTGGAACGCATCGGGGAAGTGGTGGATGGTGCGGGGCATGGTGCGCGGGCGAGCGTTGCCGCAGGGAGACGCGCTGATGGTGGAGCCGGGGCCGGAGGAGGCGCCGGGAGATGTGGCGTGGCGGGGAAGCAGCTGAAGGCACTTACCACAGGCGAGACCGCCGCACAGGAGACGCGTAGCCTCTGCCTCGTCGCCCAAGCCGGAACCGGAAGTCGCACTCGGATGACGTCGCCGTAATCCGAGAAGCACTGCACGATGCCGACACCAGAGGGAGGGCGTGAGCCGGCTAAATACCCTACGCCCCTCCCACAAATGCAGGCTGGGAATCCAGCCTGCTATACTTGTATTAAATTGTGTGTATTTGTGGTACATAGCTGGTCACTTGTTTGCTTTTTGTAATTGATAAGCTAAGTGGTTTAGCGGACCAGGCTATACCGCGGTGAGCGCTTGTGTTTTTTCTTGTGTGTGAATATTTTATATATATATATATATATATATATATATAAAGAAAAGGGGTGTTAGCACCGTCAAAACAGAAAGCAAATGGGTGCAAAAAGCCCAAATGGGGATAAAAAACAGAAAAACGGGCAGCACTCCAGAAAATAAAGTGAAAAGAAATGTATTCACCCATAAGGCAATGCACTAGTTTTTCCATCACTAGAACAGTGAACTTTCTTCTCTTTTCATCAGTTTTCCAATGTCTTGTTTCTACGATGCTTCTCAAAAATAAAAAATAAAAAATTACAAAACCGGAGTGATATCTCATGGGCCCCTAGATAAGTCAACAGGATCCATGAGGGATTCCATAAAATCAGAGCTGTCATGGTAACATTTCAAAAGTGGACACATGACACTTATGTGAACAGAGCATTAAAGGGGCTTCCAGGATTTTTTTTTAAACTTGGCTGTTTTCTTCCTTAAACAGCATCTCTCCTGTTGACAGGTCTGGTAGTGCAGATAAGCCCCATTAGCAGCAATAGAGTTGGGCTGTGATATCGAGCAGAATCTGTGGACAAGACTAGTGATTTTTATTTATTTTTTAAAAAGCAACTATGCTTTTATGAAATCCTAGGAGACCTCGGGAAAAATGTTTAATAACCCAATTTAAAAACAAACAGAAATATAAACTTTTTTAATATTGTTGCTTAAGAGGGTTTTCAAGTGTTTTTTTATACTGATGACTTCTCCTCAGGATAGGTCATCAGTATCTGCTCGATGGGAACCCAACTCCTGGCACTCAGACCGTTCAGCCGTTTGAAGACCCCACGGTGCTCCAGGCTCTTCCTAGGCCACTGACATTATATTAGTCGGTCACATAACCTAGGAAAAGCTAAGTCTTATTCAAGTGGATGGGGTTGAGCTGCAATACCAAGCGTGGCCACTATCCAATGGATGGCGCTGTGCTTGGCAATTTACAAGGAGGCCGCTGAGTTTCAAACAGTGCCAGCAGTCAGACTTTCCTTTTCATAGGTCATCAGTATAAAACACTCAGAAAACCTCTTTAAATCAGCTCCACCTCTGATGCCTATAAACAGCGACATTCATATTGTCTTTATCTTTACAATTCGGAGAGACGTGTTAATTATCTCATGTGGTAGACCTAATTACTGAGCGCTGATCTGAATCTTCATCTACTATAATGAAATTATAAGTCCTCGAGGTGCCGTCATTACCCGCCTGTTCTTTACTTTTGTCGGGAATGTCTATCATTGGCCCATTGCTAGACACAATTCATTTTAGTCTTTTTGTTGAGATGTAACTGGCAGCTGCAGATGCGCTTAATGAAGTGTTTGCTTTGATTAACAATTGTCCTGCAGAGCATCTGCTGATAACAATGAGACGTACGAACGTTGAAGACGTACAGCGTTCTAACAAGGCGTGCGGAGTATTCGATGTCTGTATAGGGAGAAATACTCAAAGGGCATTGCCAATACCAGAAATAAATATAAGGCCAGCTCCTATGGTGGTTCCTCCAGTGGACGTGAAGCCCTTCTCAGAGAATAGGTGAATAGGCCTTCAGATGTGTCCTTCCTTACCTTTCCTCATATAGAGATGTGTAGAGTGAGATGAGCAGCTTTGAAAAAAACACATGATTTCATGGTACTCTGTCAGGAGTTGTTTATGCTGTAAGTGTCGCCACCCAGTGGTTGTGTTGTGCATTTCAGCCTGTTGGGGATTTTGGTAACATGTTGCCATGATGTATTACGTTTCTATTGTGAGGCATGCATGGAGTCGAGATGATCAAATTCCTTAACCCCTCTGCTATCAGCGCTACAGCACTAGAGCAAAGTACAAACATAGTGCTCGCTCGCGCATGTGCAACCCCTTTAAAAGCCGAATCGGGTCAAATTTGACCAAATTCAAAAGTATTGTGATTGCCTTGAAAAGTGTCTCTCTCCCACATTTATCTAGCTTCATACCAACTATTGGTTAAGCCAGAATTTTACGCCAGAATTGTGGTGCAATATGTTGCATTTTAGGCCATCCTCCCTTTTCTGCAAAACCACACCTAATTATTTCTCAAAACCTAGATGCACCAGATTGTGACACATTTTGATGCACTTTATGCCATAATGTAAGTGCATTAACATTGGCATATAGGGATTAGTGTTGGTCGAGCACCAAAGAGCACCATGGAAGTCCCCAAGCATTAAACCAGGTACCCCCTGCTCTGAAGAGGGGAGCGTGTCGGGACTCTAGTTTGGCTTAGGAGTCCCTGCCCTGACTCCATATATAGCTATGTCCATATATGAAGTCAGTGCTTGGGGACACCCAGAGTATTTAAATCTAATTTAGCCTCTATTTTTAAAAAGTTTCTGTTGGGATTTGAACTCACAACCCTCTATATTACAGCCAAGAATCTTAACCACTGCACTATAGAGCTGCATGGACAATTACTTAAAAAAATATATATATAAATAAATATTATGACTAAAACATCAGTAGTAGTTTCCCACATATTATGCATTCATATATATCAGAAGTATGATTATATATATATATATATATATACTTTCCAAAAAACGAGGCAGCACTTCCAGATTTAGATGAA
Source organism: Bufo gargarizans (assembly GCF_014858855.1). Lineage (NCBI taxonomy): Eukaryota > Metazoa > Chordata > Amphibia > Anura > Bufonidae > Bufo > Bufo gargarizans. The sequence continues at coordinate 536,232,548 of NC_058083.1, read as the reverse complement.
AGGGTGAAGACCCCAAACTTTAATTCCCCAGCAACGTTTCGGCCTGCTCAATAAGGCCTTTGTCAAGCTATACAACAGTGCAAAACACAGGGTATATATACCCACAATCCAGTGCAATCACATAATACAATCAGTAAATTCACATGTTGTCAATCACATAGTATCAGTCACATGGTATCAAACGGTGCTCTGTCACATGACACTCTTTATAGTACATCCGTGTTTACAGTAAATACTTATACATATCGATTTTTGCAAAAGGTTCAATAATTATGTGAGTCTTAACATTATGTGCAAAGTATAAATCTTATACATATGCCTATACCCTCTCTTATCCCACATATCGGATCTAAGAGCCTGTATAGAATGTGATACAAAAGTGCTAAGTGCATCTAGATCAAGGGTTAAAAAACATCTGCATCCTATTAAAGTATTAGAATAGTAGCGCATACCTTCAATGGCTCAATGTGGCCGCGGGTGTTTGGCGTCTCCATCTTTGCCGTGCGCATGCGCTGGGTCCGACAGTCAACCCCATCCTCCCAGCCCGCGCTGCGTACCCACGCTCTCACGCTCCTTGGAACACAACGTCCGAGGACCTGTAGCGCCACCCCCAACCTCCCCACATTCACTCACTCTCTCTTGCAGGTAACTTTGGTGAGACTTGACCCATCCCATTAACATACAGTGTATCATGGTGTAAACACAAGTGGAGTCGTCAGGCTCCACCTACTAATAACGTGTTCAAGCTGACTGTCACCGCGGTTGCTATGACCAGTCTCACCGCACTTCCATCACCACCACTGTTGGCTTCATAATTACTTTTGTTCTTCCAAATTGACATCATGCAATTAACAACACACTCCCAGTTGCGCCCACTGATGTCCCCCTCCTCTTCATACGATGGATACAGCCATACTCGCGGACACCTAGAGTCATACATCGGTACTGCCTACTAGCAGTAGACAAAGGGCCAATAAGCCTATCCAGAAGTTCTATAAAACATAGAAAAAATACAAATTAGTTTTCTCAAGATTAGCACTGTTGTGTATTCCCCATACCAGACCAGACAGATTAGATCCCCCACGTCCAATGAACAAACTGCACATCCTATCCACACAAATCCCATCTGCATTCTGGGTTCAGGCCATCTGGCTCGAGTGTACGTAGCCGGTGGATCCACATTATTTCTCGCTGTTTCAATATTCGCTCTCTATTACCTCCTCTTTTCAGAGGGGGAATGTAGTCAATCACCCTGAATTTAAGGTCCCTCTCTCTGTGTCCAACCTCTGCAAAGTGCTTGAACACAGGGAGATCCCTCCGTTTCTGGCGAATCGAATATCTGTGATAGTTCAGCCTTGTTTTTACATCACAAGTGGTCTCTCCAACGTAGAGAAGGTCACATGGACAAGACAATAAATAAATAACAAATGAGCTATTACATGTAAGGAAGTGTCGTATCTCAAACTGAGTTTTCACTATTAGGTGCATAAATTTTTCCCCTTTTAGCATATAGCTGCAGTTACCGCAGCTCAGACACGGATAACATCCATATCTTTTGTGACCTATGTATGTCTGGACAGATGTTTTCTCTCCAACTACCTCCGCGATGACCAATTTGTCACGTAGATTGCTGGATCTTGGTCAGAGCAGAGGTAATTGGAGAGAAAACATCTGTCCAGACATACATAGGTCACAAAAGATATGGATGTTATCCGTGTCTGAGCTGCGTTGGTGATGATGGAAGTGCGGTGAGATTGGACATAGCAACCGCGGTGACAGTCAGCTTGAACACGTTATTAGTAGGTGGAGCCTGACGACTCCACTTGTGTTTACACCATGATACACTATATGTTAATGTTATGGGTTAAGTCCCACCTGTCACGGCCACGGTTATGGTCGTGACTCCTCAACCGAATGCGGTTGCCTGCGGTTTGGTTTTGGTGTTCAATCACAGGTGAGGGCCGCTGGTGTGTGGCCTCACTTGTGGTTGCCGCGGGCAACTAGTTGTATGGTGTTGGTTTCAGCAGAGCAGCCTGAGCGGTTCTGGGCAGCTTGCTGCATGGCATGCGGTTGCACCTAACAACCTTCATGTTGGGTGTTGTGTTTGTTTGTCTGGTGTGCACTGCGTTTTGTGTTGTGTGTGCACTAGGACTCTTCCCTTCACTGTGGCTGCCCGTGGCAACGTTTGGTTTGATGTGTACATGTGGTGGCAGTGTCCCGGCCTTCGGGCTGACTCCCAGAACATGGTTGCCATCCATGTCGTTGCCTGCGGCAACAGCCACAGTGTGATCTTGGTTTGGACACTTCCCCTTTAAGTGGTGTTTTCCCTTCCCTGGTGTTGGAAGGGTTAACTCCCTTTCTGTGTGTGTGAGACACTGGGTGTGTCTGCGTGGGTGTGGCCTCTCAAATGTTGCCTGGTCTGATGAGTCTCGATTTCTGTTGAGACATTCAAATGGTAGAGTCCGAGTTTGGCGTAAACAGAATGAGAACATGTATCCATCATGCCTTGTTACCACTGTGCAGGCTGGTGGTGGTGGTGTAATGGGGTGGGGGATGTTTTCTGGGCACACTTTAGGCCCCTTAGTGCCAATTGGCCATCGTTTAAATGCCACGGGCTAACTGAGCATTGTTTCTGACCATGTCCATCCCTTCATGACCACCATGTACCCATCCTCTGATGGCTACTTCCAGCAGGATAATGCACCATGTCACAAAGCTTGAATCATTTCAAATTGGTTTCTTGAACATGACAATGAGTTCACTGGACTAAAATGGCCCCACAGTCACCAGATCTCAACCCAATAGAGCATCTTTGGGATGTGGTGGAACAGGAGCTTCGCGCCCTGGATGTGCATCCCTCAAATCTCCATCAACTGCAAGATGCTATTCTATCAATATGGGCCAACATTTCTAAAGAATGCTATCAGCACCTTGTGGAATCAATGCCACGTAGAATTAAGGCAGTTCTGAAGGCAAAAGGGGGTCCAACACCGTATTAGTATGGTGGTCCTAATAATTCTTTAGGTGAGTGTATACCCTGTGTTTTGCACTGTTGTATAGCTTGACAAAGGCCTCATTGAGCAGGCCGAAACGTTGCTGGGGAAATAAAGTTTGGGGTCTTCCCCCCTTCATCTAAATCTGGAAGTGCTGCCTCGTTTTTTGGAATGTATACATCGTGGAGGAGAAGCCGGCCTCCAGGAGGAGTTGCACCCGGTGCACATTGTCTGACTGTGCTGCTGCCTTATTTACAAGTATGTATATATATATATTAGTAATTACACATTTTTTACAATTACAAAAAAATTATATAAAATATATAAATTAAATTTAGCCTCTATTTCTCACAGTATTCAAACTCACAACCTTCTACATTACAGCCAAGACTGTTAACCACTACACTATAGAGCTGCAAAATAAAAATAAATATGAGACTTCTGCTGTATAGGAATACTTACTACTAGTAAGTACTCCTATTCAGCAGAAGTCTCATATATTTATATATATATATATATATATATATATATATATATATATATATACAGCTCTATAGTGTAGTGGTTAACATTCTTAGCTGTAATGTAGAAGGTTGTGAGTTTGAATCCCACCAGAAACTATTCAGAAATAAAGGCTAAATTAGATTTAAATACACTGACTCGAGCATCATGCGATATTCGGTTGAGCATAGCGATGCTCGAGGTAACTGGTGCTCAGCCAATGCTAATAGGGATCCTTTTTTTGAATCTTAAAATACTTTGTTGCCTTTGTAGTCCCAATGTCATTGGCCACGCACCAAGTATTCAAGCCTGATTGGATTCCTGCATTACTTTTAGCTCTCATGATGACACATATAGACTTGTGCCATAATAAAGCTCCACACAACTGTGAGCATACATGAGCCATTAAGCCTTTGTGGGGGCAAAGGCAATTTACTAAATGTATTGGTGAATAAGAGAAACCAGAGTAACTATGGTTAGCCATGAGGTGGTTGTCCTGGCTCATGAGGTCGTTGTCCTGGCTCATGAGGTGGTTGTCCTGGCTGGCTCACCAGACTTGCCTATTGCATATTTCACCAGTCCATAGAATTCAGTGAATCAAGATGTCTTTTATTCTTCCAAAGTTCATCAAAATCAAATCTCAAACCCAATAGTCAGCGAAATGTAACCCTAATCCAGGTAACAATCATGTCCCCCCTTTATCCACTGCATTGCTCCATATTCAGCAACGCATTGCAGGGTAACGTAAATCCTAAGTGCGGATAGAATAGCTTTAAATGAAGGACAGACATACTGTATTTCAGAAGAGAAGAGACTTTGCTGCCATGACAACGGCTGGTTTTGATATTCGCTGCCCATATGAGCAGTTGCAGTGTGCAGTATATGTACTGTATACATCCTTCATTCAAACATATATAATATTTCATATGTCCATGGACTTAAGCAACAAAATCCACAAAAACCACTGTATCTCCCCCGGGGAGCAGTCTTTGTTGCAAGCCTTTCTCGGCACACATTAAAGCAGAAGAGGCTGCTCCCTTGGAGTCGCTGTCTGCTTACAGTGCTTGTCTGCAAGCCGGATAATAAGTTTTAGATAACAATCGACATACCTGAGACCTCTCTGCCTGGTAAATGAATTTGTGAAGAGCTGTAAATGGTCAAGATGCAGTAAACCCATGCTGCATGTCAATGTCTTAACCGCTTCAATCCCAGAACTTTCCATGGAGTCCTCTATTCTGCATCTATTCTGGAGTCGGAGAAGCTTCATACGGTGATTGTAATTTAGCCACACCACATGGAGAACATCTCAAATTTCACATAAACATCTCCAGATCACATTCTTAAATAATTAATGTATTTGATTTATAAAAAATTCCATTTTATAGAATATCAGAAAAACCCTAAATGAATACACCAGCGGCAGACATCCCTCTGCCTAGGGAGGCAGGGACCCTACAGCAAGGCTGGCCATGCAACTTAGATAGCTGTGGGCCAAACGCTTGTATTCCCCCTCATACACCTGTGTGTGTGTGTTCTCGACAATCATAGAGGAGTAAAGATCTACCATATTCCTCTGGTAGCAGCTTATCTCCACTGAGAACACCTTCACCTCTGCTGTCACTGCACATCTCTAAAGAGTGTACAATGAAACAGGATCCCTTTAAGAACCAGAACTACTAAATGTTTGTTCCAGGGCGGCATAAGCAACAATTTGGCCTTAAACGCTTCCAGACATGACTACCTGAGGTGAGGCCATTGCCTTCATCTCAGGGTCTTCTACACATCCAGTTCATCTTGAACCCCCTGCACTGACCTACAATTGACCTTCAGTACTGATAATGGTGGTTTACCGCTAGTTACATTTGCTCTTCTGGGTTGGAGAGATCAGACAAAAATGTGCAGAGAGTAATACATGAGATAATATATATATATACACAGATGTATCATGCTTTAGCTCCTGCAGTTGGCTCTGTGCAAGTAGTTACCATCGATGGGACCCCACTTTACAATGATTGCCATCATGGTCCCCTGTGACTTTTCCACCATTCTCTGACTTCTTTTATATTTTTCTCTCCATCATCTACAAAGTTCATTGAAGAGGTTTTCCTGCCCTTAAAAATGATGATGTAAATAGGATGTTCTAATAAGCAACTAGTAAGTCCAGCTGACCTCATGTCCTCCATGCGTGGTACGAGCCAAGGCAAACTCCGGCATGCATAGAAATCAAAGAAGAAAGTGATCCAGCAGCGGACAATTCTGTCGTTGCAACGTCTTTATTTTTCACATACACATGGAACAATACATACGGTGGACATCTCCTCCCTCCTACTCCAGATCGGTTGACATGTTTCGAACACTACGGTTCTTAATCATAGCCAGGTTAGTGATACCAGATACATGGCCGCATTCCTGAGGTCTGAAGTAAGTGTACATGCATACTGCACACTGAAGACCTTTAGGAGGATGTAGGACAGTCCGGGAAGCTGGAAAACATTTATCTATAGAAGAAATAGATTAGCTCCATTGACTTGCTGCCACCACCTCTTTCTATATTATATGGGTGTCAGCCAGATGCCATATTGGGACCTGGGCTATGAGGAGGATGTGGTTCATTTGTCTATGGCTTTGGTAACTGTTAATTTGCTCTGTATGTTATCTTTTGCATATATCTTTTATCATAGTTTATTACATTTGTTGTGCACCTTAGCCATGTTAAGCCTATTTATTCTCGGATCTAAGAATTCACAGTAATTTACAGTAATACACATCAATGGCACTGGGTCAGAACAGAACACACAAAAAAGGCTCCTAGAAGCTCTGCTAATTAAAGGTGTGAAAAAATGTACTTACCAGTCCTTCTTCTGAACAGCATTACTTATTGAAATGCTCAACGCGTTTCCATCCCATTCTGGGCTCTTCGCCAGGTACAATACACAGCACGCTGCTTGAACCATGCAATAGGGTCTGGTCTGTGTGTTACTCCATGAGGCCTGAGGCTTCCGCTGAGTAATATCTCAAAGTTAAGTTCGTGGCAAAACTGCATCCATAAATCTCAAATTGTAAGACACATTAAGCCCCACCTCATTCTGCCCCGAATTATATAGAACCGCCACTTTTGTTGGTTTGAAAACTCCCCAGTGACCTTAAATCCTTAACTCTACCTTATAATCAGAACTCTTCTTGTATCGAAGGGTGGTAGGTTTTTCCAAGCCAATATTGTGATGACTAGCCCCCTGAAAGTATCTATATAAACCCCTCAGTTCAGATTAATACCCACTGATCTATAAACTACCAATACAGGAAAAAGAAAATAATCCTGAAGACAACAACATAATTATTAGCAAGAAGGAATCCAGCATCTACTAATTCTTTCAGGTCACTTTGGTCTTTATTTTCAGTCCTTAAAAACACCATCTTCCCTCACCCCCTCGTTGACGCGTTTCGAACAATATAGTTCTTATTCGTAACGTTACAAGTTACGAATAAGAACTATATTGTTCGAAACGCGTCAACGAGGGGGTGAGGGAAGATGGTGTTTTTAAGGACTGAAAATAAAGACCAAAGCGACTTGGAAGAATTATTAGATGCTGGATTCCTCCTTGTTTATATCGAAAATTAAGGTTGACCTGCATCTGTCCGTGCACCAAGGGGTAGAAAGGAAAGGTGAGCTGGATTTACTTCTTTACCAACATAATTATTACTATTATTATTATTAGTTTACGTTGTAATTTTACTTATTAAGTTTCTCAATGACAAACTGAAAAAAAAAAATAATCTGTCAATCTCCTCCATCACAAACCCCGGCCATATTAGTATTTTCTTGTGTAGATAAAGAGCATGCAGAGTTACTCCTTGATACAAACACTGCAGTGATTTTCTCGGTAGCGTCAGGTATTTGTGCAGAGTCCTGATATCCCAACGTGGTCACGTCCGTGACTGATGAATATGAAAACATCTGTCTGCTGAATTATCAGGGAATCGGCACAGAGGGCGCCCACCGTGTGGCTTCAGGTCCTAATTTCCCCGCGCTGCTGTTGTGAATGATAAGCTGAAGACTTTTTACAGCTGAATATTATGACCAAAGCGCTCAACAGAAAAAAGACAAAGCAAATGCCCCCAGCACTTTCTGCATCTCTAAGCAGTTATTTGCATAATACCAAGTCATTTGCTGAATATTTTTAAAAATAAAGTTCATTTTTCAACCTCTGCATCCCGGAGACGTATTTCTTTGGTTTTTGGAAAATCAGTTTGAATTGTCGAAGTGGAACTGGGCAGGCCATCGGGAACCGAATTTATATGCACAATGGCGCTAGATTATGCTGTTACGGGGCCCAAAAGGTCCAGCCCAAGTTGTTTTAAAGTATTTTTCTAATAGGTGATAACCTGATGCATGTGCGCTTGTGTTGGTCCCATGTTTATATGTGCCCGCATTACTGAGAGAAATGATGTTTTAATATATGCAAATTAACCTCTAGGAGCAACGGGGGTGTTGCCATTGCACCTAGAGGCTCAGCAATCTCTGCACTTTGATTGCCAGGACCAGGCAGTGCAAAAGTGATCACACCTGATCCTGTCAAAGTGCAGAGGGTGGCGCTGTTGCAGATAGAGAAGAGCCTCTTGGTGTATTTACGGCAACACCCCCGTTGCTCCTAGGGTCTGATTTTCCACAGCGATGCAGGGACATGTGAACATGGGACCAACACAGATGCCTTTAGCTGCCAAGCGCACGTGTAACAGGTCAGCCGGTGTCATAGATACAAATTGTCACAGGGTGGCTCACTGTGACACTGCATTGCCGTGTAAGCTGGCTGCCTGCGATCTTGAGTACTGGATGTGGTTGACATGTCCCATATGTGCCCGTTGCTTCTGCTGAGCATGCTGGCTGCAGTCTTCTGTGGATGTGTGTGAACAGTGCCCTGTATACTCTCTGTGTTCATGTAGGCGCAATGTTTCCCAGAACTATGTGTCTCGACAACAGGTGGTCCCGGTGTCCTAATGACTCCGCTATTTAGATCTATAAGCTCCATGCCTGAGAGATCCCTCCGTCTTCTATCTCCAGGAAAGTTGTGTGCAGGCTGCGTGCTGTCCTGACCAGAGTGTTTGCGACTTGACTCTGACCTGTGTGGTCAGCCTGATTGTTCATCAATGTTATTAGGTCTCAATGTCTTGTATGTCTTGGCCTGCCTGTGAACACCACGCTCCCTGTATCCTGATCCACATGGGTTCCTGGTGATGTCTGATATGTCTTTGGTTATCTTCTATCCTGACCATGAACGCCCTTCTCCATGTATGCCGACTCGCATAGGTTCCAGGTTGTTCCTTGATCCTGATTTTGATCTTGATTATGTGTCTTTCTATATCTATGTCTCTATCTAGTTTATTCGTGACCTCAATTAGTGTCTGTTTGGTATGCTTGGGTTCCAGCTGTGTGAACAGGTCCATGCAGTTCTAACTGAGGGTGCTGAGATGAGGTCCCTGCAGTTAGCCAGCGTAGGGACTGTCGAACAGTTGGGGGCTTTCATTTAGGACAGATCGTTCAAGCAGGTTCCTTACCTTTATGTCCAGTTTGATTCAAATTATATTTGTCTTATACGTCTGTGTAATAAAGCATTCATTTATGCATATTCTGTCTGTCTTGTCTTGTTTGCGAACACTTGGGATATCTTCAGTGGATCTCCTAACCCCTGAACATGACAGAAATTTTCTAACAGGTGCCCTTTAATTCTGCAAATGTGGATAGTTACTTATTGTGAGGAAGGTCCCAAATAAAGTTATCATAGATTTCCCCAGCAACCAGCTGTAATCTAGGTACCGAGCAGCAAATAATAATTCCCCTGCAGCACCTGTTTTTCAGTGCATTTCACTGTTTTTATTAAATTTAATAAATAGTAAGCATAAAAAATAGACATGCTGGGTACTCCAAATATGAAAGATGTGTGCAATTACCTTACAGGTCGATGTTAGCGCCAGGTATAAAGAACCATGAAGAGGCCCAAGATCCTATTGTAGTGTGAAGGAGCACACTTCTTTTACAGCCTCGTCAGCTGTTTCCATAGGTGTCTATAGAACCTGTTTTATAAAACTCTTATACAAGTAGAGCCCCCGACAGAATGGAGAGGATGTCAGCAGTAAGTTTGTGTTGATGTCACTGATTATTTTGCCCTTCCTCTGATCAGTCAGAGCAATAACCCTCCAAAAAAGTATCCTGTCTGTTGAGCATCCGCCTTCACTCGGACAGCATTTGGTCAGTAATCCATCAGTATTGCTAAAGCCCAAAAAAACTGTGGAGAGGATCCACAACAGAGTTGGAATATTTGCATGTCTTCTGTGTTTTGTACCCACTCTTTCTTTTGGCTACCAAATCACAAGCTAATTCTGATGCAAAATAGGGACCATGTCATACATGTTGGTTATGTATTAGAGAAGACACTAGTAGCTTGTGATGAGGCAGAACTTGGTTTACTTTTGTGGATTAAGTTTCAAACATACAGTTTGCTGAAATATTTTGTAACAGCAGTCATCTTGGTATAAATAGAGAAAGAGAGAGAGAAAACCAACAAGTTTTACAGATATACACAACTGTTAAGCTTAATGTACAGTGCCATCTACTGGTCAGTTTATATAAATACAAATACTGCATATGGTACATGCTGTTGCATCTCCAACAATACAGGATTTACAGCTGCTACATAGACAGGATCCGTTGTGCGTCTCATTTTTCCTTCCTTCTGACAGATCAGAAGAAGGGTCAAATAAATGATGATGTCAACCAGGCCAAAAAGGCAAAAAATTGGCCCAGTCATGGAGTGGGGAGGGTGGCAGCAGCATGAGGATACCACAGAGTGGCCCAGTGACATAGTGGTGAGGTAGCAGCAGCATGAGGAGACTACAGATTGGCCCAGTGACATAGTGGGAAGCTAATAGCAGCATAAGGAGACCACAGAGTGGCCCAGTGAAAGAGTAAAGTGGCAGCATCATGAGGAGACCACAAAGTCTCCCAATGACAGCGGTGAGGTGACAGCAGTATGAGAAGACCACAGAGTGGCCCAGTGACAGAGTGGTGGCGTGGAAGCAACATGATGAGACCACAGAGTGGCCCAGTGACAGAGGGGTGAGGTGGCATCAGCATGAGGAGGCCACAGAGTGGTGAGGTGGCAGCAGGATGAGGAGACCACAGAGTGGTGAGGTGGCAGCAGCATGAGGAGACCACAGAGTGGCACAGTGACAGAGTGGTGAGGTGGGGGGCAATACCAGTACTATCTGAAGATGATTGGTGGCAGTAGGAGCACCTGGCAGCAGGTGTGGCATCAGGCAGGACAAAACTCTTTTGACAAAGTTTAGGATGATCTAGTCTGATGCATCAAGCACTGGTGTTTGAAAATCCTGGCTGATCCATGCCTGATTCATCATCACAAAGGTCAGTTTCTCCACATTGTGGGCAGACAGGCGAATTATCCTTGGGGAAACTATGGCCTCCGCCCCACTAAACATCCGCTCTAATGCCACACTGCTGCCCGGGTAGGAAAGCTTGTTCATGGCAAACTCAGCCAGTTGCAGCAACAAATCGAGTTTGGCTGCCCATAGTTCAGGGGATCTTTGATGTGGGGTGGCAGGGTGCACTACAAGTATGCCTTAACCTGCTGGTTCAGGTTCTGCTTTATGTCTAGCTGCTGCTGCTGGTGAGTGGTTTCTTCAGTAGGCAGGTGAAGAAAACTGCTCATTAGCGACTCTAGACTTAAGTTGCTGCTGATGGAGCTGGTACTGCTCCCCCCCCAACCTGCCCCAGGAGCCATGTCAGTGGAATTTGAGTACAGCGGGCCTCCCCGGGAAGATATGCGTGAGGATGGGCGATGGCACACATAGGCAGCGGCCAACTGACTACATTGGATGTCTCGATAATAGTTCAGTTTGTTTTCCCTTTCAGCGGGTGGAAAAAAGGCCCCCATTTTGGACTGGTAGCGAGGATCTAACATGGTGGAGAGCCGGTAGTCATCCCTCTGCTGAATGGTGACAAATTGTCTGTCACTACACAAGCAACTTAGCATGCATCGAGCCATTTGCGCAAGTGACTCGGGGGGGGGGGGGGACTCTCTGCCTCCATTTCTACTGCATACTGCCACGGTGTTTCGGGGTCCCCTGCCTCGTCTTCCTCATCGCCCTGTAGCTCCTCTGGCTGCTCCTGCTCCTCCTCTCCTGTCACCTGTGTATAAAAACCACCCATTTCTCTACGCATTGCTTGTGCTCCAATTTCCTCCTCCTCCTCCTCCTCCTCCTCCAGTTCAGCCCCCACAGGGCTCATGTGGCCATGAGATTTAGTCCCACCTCTTCTGTCCCAGCCAGATTTAACAGCATCTATTCTAGCACATGAATCAGTGGAATGACATTGTTCATCCCGTAGTCCTGATGACTGACAATTAAAGTGGCCTCCTCAAAGGGTCCGAGCGAACGGCAGGTGTCACGTATGAGCTGCCACTGGCTAAAATCGAAGTTGCACAGAGGAGTACCTCTGTCCGCCTGTGTAATCAAGAAATTGTTTATGGCCTTTCTCTGTTCATATAATCGGTCCAACATATAGAGGGTGGAATTCCCACGGGAAATGGGGGATGTTGGGGGATGCCGTGCTGCAGCTGCAGCTCAAGTTCGGTGTGCTTTGCGGTGTACGAGTGGCTGAAGTGCATGCAAAGTTTCCTGGCTATTTTCAGGATGTCTTGCAGATGGGGTGAAGAATTCAGGAACCGCTTTACAACCAGATTGAACACATGCGCCATGCAGAGCACATGGCTCAGCCCTCCTTGACGCAGCGTTGATACCATGTTCTTCCCGTTGACGGTCACCATGGTTCCGATTTTGAGTTGTCGAGGAGAAAGTCAGGATTCAATTTCTTGATGAAGGAAGTGGAGCAGTTCCTCCCCTGTGTGACTGTTCGCCAAGGCAAACTAGGTGCAGAACAGCGTGAAACTGCCATGCCCTGTACATGGGCCATAAAGGACATATATTGTCCTTGACCTTAGTTACAGCTTCACACGTCGGCACTTTGGAAGACACAGACAGGCTCAAGGACTGGCCCACCTTCTGTTCTACATATGTGTGCAGGACTGGTACTGCCTTTTTGGCAAATAAGTCCACCACTTGGAAAGGGAGGGACTGCAGCACCAGCAACTTGTCCAGGAGCACGTTCAGCTTCTGTGGTGTTGGATGAGTGCACTCATACTGTTGTCTCTCGGCAATCGCTTCAGTGATCGATTGCTGATGGAATGACTGACGAAGAGTAGGAGGACGAGAAGCAGGAGCATCAGGACCAGCAGATGATGGGAAGGACAGACAGCTCCCTTCGGCTGAGGTGGTGGAGCCTTGACTGTGTGAAATTGGGTGCGTGCCACTGGGCGATGCAGGAGTTACTGCAGTAGGCTGGACCACCACATCGGAGCCACGGTTCTCCCAGGCCACTTTATGGTGACGCTGCATGTGTTGACACAGGGCCGTGGTGCCAACATTGGCACCCTGGCCACACTTCACCTTCTGCCCACAAAGTGTCACGACCCTTGGTCATGGTCGTGACTCCTTGGGAGCCGCATGCAGTTACTCGCGGTTTTGGTGTTGTGTCAACCGCAGCTGGGGGCACTTAGGGGGTTGCCGCGGATAACAGGCATGCGTGCGGTTGCCCTTGGCAACGTGTTTTATGTGCACTCCCTTTGTCTGTTTGTGGTGCACTAGGTCATGTGTTGTATGCACGGAGACACCTTCCTTCACCTGCGGTTGTCCCCGGCTACGTCTGTTGTTGTGTGCATGTGGTGGCAGGGTCTTGGCCTGCTGGCTGTTCCCCAGAACTTGGTTGCCACGCATGCCGTTGCTGGCGGTAACAGGTGAGTGTGTTTGTGTGTTTTATGGATTGTGTGTACTTCCCCTTTAAGTTGGTGTTTTCCCTTTCCTGTGGTGCTGGAAGGGTTAATTCTCTTCCCAGTGTGTGTGATGTCACTGGGTGTGTTCTGACCGGTGGGTGTGGCCACTTAGGCCTATAAAGCCTCGTTCTCTGGCTTGGCTCAGTAGGTTGCTTTCAGCCAGACATAGCTGGAGCAGCCTCCTGTATATTACCATCTACCAGTGGGGGCCTCCCTTCTGGTCATTAAACTGTGTTTCACGGTGTTATGAAGGTGTGTGTGGGGTTTACTTATTATTGCAGCTTATGGTCCTGGGTTCCTGTGTGATGTCTGGTGTGTGCTGTGTCCGTTGGTGTTCAGAACTGCAGCACCTGCACATGGGTTCCTGGTTGTGTTGTTCTGTGGCAGGTGAGTGATGTGTTGGTTCCATTTGCCTGTCACTGCCATAAGGTGTTTTCTGTTTCCCCTTGTCGCTTGGTCATTGAGACTCCTGCTCCTCCGTGCCAAGGAGGAGTAGGTCGTCTCACCCAGCTCCTAGGTCAGGGATCTGCGGAGGGTCAGCAGGGATCCGAGGTTCCTGAGTATGGGCCCTCCTACCATCAAGGTCGGCCCATGCAGGTAGGAGACAGGGTCAGAGTTAGGGACGCAACAGGAGGTGACCTGCTCCCTAATTCTGTGTTGTTTGGCCAAGTGGTAACCCTACCATCTCCTGGTACCGCACGGCTGGGGGTTTCCCCCACCACCAGCCGTGACACAAATTTGGCAAATGGCAATGTTCACCTCCTCCGCCGAGTATGGCATTTTCCCCCAACACTTTGCGCTGACTGCCTGCTACCGCTGCCTCCATGAACCCCTTCACCGCTACTTTCCGGTCTACCCTGGGAATATTTGGCTCCCGACCACCCTGCTGACTCATGGCAACGCTACCACCCTGCTGGCTTAGCCACTGCCTCACTGATGATGATGATGTAGGCCCTTCTTCACCCGGCTCCCAAGTGCGATCGGCTACATCATCATCATCCGCTACTGTCTGCACGTCACTGATGTCCCCCTCAATGGTCTCAGGGCCACGAGCCTGACCGCTCGCAACACCTGCTCCCACGCGACTTTCATCATCACTACTTGCCCGCCTGGGCTTGGCAGTAGCTGCTGACTGTCCTCTAGTAGCTCGTCCTCGCTGAAAAGTGGAGCCAAGCCTACGGCATATAATACCTTTCTGGCTGAGGGAACAGAAAATTACAGAGGCAGGTTGAGGACAGTTGGGGGCACAGGGCCTGCTCCCGGGCCAACTAAGCATCTTGTCCGAGGAACCCACCGACTCTTTGCTTGGGGGTGTCCTATGTCACTTGCGATGAAGTCGTAGGCCGAGTCAACCATTGAAGCACCGCTGGGTTGCTGGTCAAGACACGACCGCTAGATAACACTTGGAGCTCAGGCCTCTTGCTGCGACTCCTGCTGCCTCACCCCCTTTCTTCTGCTGCTACTTCTGCCTGCAACAAAAACATTTTGGCCACTGCCCATTCCCTTTTAAGGTCCTGTCACCTGTCTGTCTGACATACTGTATAATAAAAGAATTAAATTAAAATAATACACCCCAAAAAAGTCTGTAGTACAATATGCTTTTTCCTATTAATACACCCAAAAAAAGAAATATAACAATCACAATTCACCGCAGAACTGCTAATAGGACGTACAAATCTTTCCTATTACTACACCCCGTAAATGGCTGTAGTACAATGTAACTTCACCGCTGAAAGGCAATTATTACATATATATATACAAACCGGATTCCAAAAAAGTTGGGACACTATACAAATGGTGAATAAAAACTGAATGCAATGATGTGGAGGCGCCAACTTCTAATATTTTATTCAGAATAGAACATAAATCACGGAACAAAAGTTTAAACTGAGAAAATTTACCATTTTAAGGGAAAAACAAATCTCAAAAAAGTTGGGACAAGGCCATTTTCACCACTGTGTGGCATCTCCCCTTCTTCTTACAACACTCAACAGACGTCTGGGGACCGAGGAGACCAGTTTCTCAAGTTTAGAAATAGGAATGCTCTCCCATCCTTGTCTAATACATGCCTCTAACTGTTCCATCGTCTTGGGCCTTCTTTGTTGCACCTTCCTCTTTATGATGCGCCAAATGTTCTCTATAGGTAAAAGATCTGGACTGCAGACTGGCCATTTCAGTACCCGGGTCCTTCTCCTACGCAGCCATGATGTTGTGATTGATGCAGAATGTGGTCTATCTTGTTGAAAAATGCAGGGTCTTCCCTGAAAGAGATGACGTCTGGATGGGAGCAGATGTTGTTCTAGAACCTGAATATATTTTTCTGCATTGATGGTGCCTTTCCAGACATGCAAGCTGCCCATGCCACACGCACTCATGCAACCCCATACCATCAGAGATGCAGGCATCTGAACTGAGCGTTGATAACAACTTGGGTTGTCCTTGTCCTCTTTGGTCCGGATGACATGGCGTCCCAGATTTCCAAAAAGAACTTCGAATCGTGACTCGTCTGACCACAGAACAGTCTTCCATTTTGCCACACTCCATTTTAAATGATCCCTGGCCCAGTGAAAACGCCCGAGCTTGTGGATCTTGCTTAGAAATGGCTTCTTCTTTGCACTGTAGAGTTTCAGCTGGCAGCGGCGGATGGCGCGGTGGATTGTGGTCACTGACAATGGTTTCTGGAAGTATTCCTGAGCCCATTCTGGGATTTCCTTTACAGTAGCATTCCTGTTTGTGGTGCAGTGTCGTTTAAGGGCCCGGAGATCACGGGCATCCAGTATGGTTTTACCGCCTTGACCCTTACGCACAGAGATTGTTCCAGATTCTCTGAATCTTCGGATGATGTTATGCACAGTTGATGATGATAGATGCAAAGTCTTTGCAATGTTTCGCTGGGTAACACCTTTCTGATATTGCTCCACTATCTTTCTGCGCAACATTGTGGGAATTGGTGATCCTCTACCCATCTTGGCTTCTGAGAGACACTGCCGCTCTGAGAAGCTCTTTTTATACCCAATCATTCAAAATTCACTGCAGAACGACTACTAGGACAGAGGTATATTTTCTAATAATACACCCCATAAATAACTGTAGTACAATGTAACTTAACCGCAGAATGGCAATTATGACATATTTTTTTCCTTTTTTTTTAATACACCCCCCTAAAAAAGTTAAACAATGTAAAATCACCGAAAACCAGCTAATAGGACGTATGTATCTATCCTATTAATACACCCCGTAAATGGCTGTATCACACAGAACTGGCACCCCAAACACAAGCAAGGTTTGCTGGAATTAGTGATGTATTATATAGTGCAAACAACCTAAAAGCAGCAGTATAACTGCAATTTGGATCCCCAGTTAGTGCAGCCAGGTGTAATAGAATCGCTCCTATTACCCAGGCTGTACACTTTCCTATTGCACCCTGTTCTCCTTTTATAGTGTAGATGATTCCTCCCTATCCTTCCCCTACACTTTGAATAATCTTTCCCTGAACTTGTAAATCATTTTTTCAGCACAATGAAGTCTTTCCTAGCACTGTCCCTAGCGCCTGCTGACGTCTCTCCCTGCACTAAGTGCACTGGAAAATGGCAGAATCCAAGATGGCTGGGGGTATTTATAGGGCTGTGACATCACAGGGCTGCCCGCTGATTGGCTGCATGCATGGCATTGTGGGTGATCCCTTATTCCCAGAGTTCTTTGCCCCATGTCCTCACACGTGCAGCAGCCATTTTAGGAGAAAATGCGATTTGTTCCCACGAACCATTGGGAAATTTGGCTTCAGTGCGAATCAATTTTTTTCCTGAAATTCAGATCGAATTCCACTTTGTCAACTTCGATTGGCTCATCTCTAGTCGTAACCCCATGGATTCAAGCAATATATAATGTGATGGAAAAATGAATCCAGCCAGCACAGGAGGCAATATGGAGAATCACAATACATTAGTAAGTTCCTTGTAGTAACTTTCTCTACATGATAAATGCCATTTGCTGAAGTGACGACCCCTTTAATGAATCCGAGAACTTATTCCATATGTTCTGCAAATCTGAGAAAGAGACAAAATATCACACGTAGAGAATCTGTGTTGCGCCGACAGATGGAGATGATGAATGTGTTCTGATTGTTTCTGAATATCTTGGATATTTTGGCTAATGAAGTCTTCTCATTCGGAAATCTTACGTTTGGTTCATGGACATTCTGCCGAAAATTTCGTTATCTCAGTGCCTGATCCGATCTCCTGATTTCGGTATCAGTGGAGATCTCGCGTAGTGTGTGATTGTGAATCTGTCATGTTCTGAGCGCTTCCCCGGGTTCCTTTGACTGTTCTATTGGAAATCCTTGGGTAGATTTACGGCGCTTGCGTTGTCTGCTCGTACATTACCGCGTTTGTGGCCGCGCTCTACAAGAGGCAGAGAAACTGTTTGGCTTATTGATGCAGCATCATCAATTTTATTGTACAAGCTTCGGGTTTTCAGCCAAAACCATTCCAAACCCTCCGAGGCTCATTTCTGGCAGATTATCTGCAGTAATTGTCAATAACGACGCAAAGACGTTTCCAAGAACAACTCTCGCCATCGACTGTACGTGATTAACCCTTCAATACCCGACACAATATGGAGCTTGCTGGCCTTCAAATTTACAACCTTGAAAATAACATCATTTATTTTTACCTTTTGTTTTTTTTAAGCTTTTTTGTACATGTTTTTTTTATCACAAAACAAATTAAAAATGTTATTACAAATTAAAGCAAAAAAAATATGAAAAAATAGATATATGTGTATTTAAATAGCTTTGGGTCTAGAGCTTCAGACATGGGTAACAGGAGTTATAGTAGTAGGTTCTCATTTTTCTCAGAATTATCTATATTATTATTATTATTATTACTATTAGCGTTGAGCGAATCAAAGCCAAATTAATTGACTTCAATTAAAATTTCAGGAAAAATTTGATTCACCCCAAAGCCAAATTTCCCTGCACTTCGTGGCAACAAATCTATTGTTCCTGAAATGGCGGCAAAAATAAATAAAAATAAAAAAACATACTTACTTCGTTCATTTGCTCAGAGAGAGGTCATAGCGGCCATCTTGATTGAAGATACCGCATAAAATCTTGCGTAGGGTAACCTGATGTCACTGCGCTGGCCAGGTGCGGTGATGTCATCACATGATGATGTATTCACGTCACTAAGCAACATTTTTCTAAGTGTCTTCAATCAAGATGGCTATGATGGCCTCTCCATGAGCAAATGGATAAGGTGAGTATGTATTTTTTAAATCGGATTAACCCCTAAATGGCCTTTATTTTAATCTTAGATACTGTGATCAGCGATAAACACGGCATCTGAGGGGTTCAATGATGGTGGGCGGCGCGATCCCCTTTCCATTGTTATTATTTTTTTATTATTATTAGTAGTTTATTAATATTTTTATTAATATTATTATCACTTCTAGAAGTATTATTTGTTTTTTATTATTATTATTATTATTATTAGTAGTAGTAGTGGTAGTTTATTAATATTTTTATTAATATTATTATTATCATTTTTAGTAGTAGTATTTGTTTATTATTATTATTATTATTAGTGCTAGTAGTGGAAGTTTTTATTTTATTTTTTTATAAATTTTTGTAGTAATATTTACTTATTATTATTATTATTATTAGTAGTAGTAGTAGTATTTACTCAAGAAAAAGGTATACAGAAGAACACGAGATTACAGTTGGTGTTCGTCTTCATCACTTGTGGAATTCCACCCAGGAATCTAGGACGTGGTGATGTATCAGTGAGTAATGTCTGCAGATCCCAGGAGTACGGCTTTCTGAAATTGACAGATGGTGATTTTGTCAAAATTCAGCTCTTTTACATATTTATTATTATTATTTTCACTTCCCATTCCCATTTTGTTCATTAATATTATTTCCCATTTTTATACTATATATTTATTCTGCAGACTTGCAGACAGGGGCAGGCATAGACAGCGTAGGGCTCCCGAGCAAGAGTCAGCTATGGGCCTTGGTGCTTACAAAGAGCTTATCATGGTGCACGTCTTGGTTCTAGTTGTGGTGCTTCTGATGTTCATTAAAGGTGTTTTCTGAGATTTGAATACTGATGACCTATCCTCTGGATGCGTCATCTATATCTGATCAGTGGGAGTCAAACACCTAGGACTCCCGCCGATCAGCTGTAGCTGGGAAGGCAGTGGCGCTTGCAGTAGCATTGCAGTCTTCTCTCAGATTCTCCTAGACCTCTGACGATATGTTCCTCGGTCACGTAGCCTAGGTACAGCTCAGCCTCACAGAAGTGAATGGAGCAAACTTTTTTCCTGGTTGCCCAGATGTCTACAACATTTAGCCAAAACTATGGATTTCCAGTGTAGTCGGTATGCTTTAGCGCTGTGCTTTTGAGAAATAAAGCCTAATTCAGGGCCTGTGGGGTGAAACATGCCTTCTATATCTACTAGGCATAAAACAGTGGTTAAACGGGTTGTCTGGGTTCAGAGCTGAACCCAAACATATCCCCTTCTTCACCCCTCTGAGATGAGCATTTCATGCAAGGGCTTTTTTGTTTACATATTTCAGTGAGCCCGGTGACGTCATTGATGAGATAAGATGCCTTTATTGTCACTGTACAATACAATGTAATACAATGTACAATACAATTAAATGTTGTTTGGAGCAATCCTAGATGCCATGGACAGAGGAACAAGAACTGACACCACTGCAGACAAGAGGTCATCATGGGGTCATGAATGCAGCAGTCACTTTCAGTCTGTGGTAGTTTCTATCCTAGGAAGGGGCAATAATCTCCAACCATTTAGGAGACTGATTGCTTTGGGGTAAAAGCTGTTCTTCAGCCTAGTGGTGTGGGCATGTAGGGCTCTAAGACGCCTACCAGAGGGTAGGGGAGTGAAAAGGCTGTGGCCGGGGTGAGTTGGATCCTCGCAGTTGGCACTAATTGGCACTAATGAGCGGGCCTTAGCGCTGCCCTAGCCTAGACTCACTGATAGGCAGAAGCCTCCGCCTAACTTACCCATGGAGAGCATAGTACGTCACCAGATCTAAAAATAATTCCCTTGCCCTGCGCGATTCATAGCAGGGCAAAGGAGAGCATTGGAGCATGAAGGAAGAAGGGTTCAGCTCTGAGCCTGGACAACCCCTTGTGTGGCGTGCTCCCTAACTGGCCAACAGTCATTACAAGATTTATTATACATGTTAACAGCTTTCAGTCCAGGCTGTGCATAAAGCAGCTCTTCCTCCCTATTCCACAGCTGGAAGTCCAAGCACAAACATGATAATTCCAGCTGGCCGGTTCACTGCCACTAGTGTGCAACTAGCTTAACTCTCACCGGTCACTGGAAGTCCTTTCTCAACCGAGGAGAGAGGTTGAGGGATCATGTATTTTAACTTCTAGAAGGGAATAGAGGAGAGTTGATGGAAGGAGACATTTTATTGGCTTAGACAACAGATCTGATATCTCACAAGGATGGTCAGTAAGCAAGCCTGGATGGAGATAACTCCATATGTGTGGGCCCCTCACAACATTTCTACCTTTTACCACACTGAAAGCTATCATCTGGGCTACAGATATTGATGACCTATCTTCAGGATAGGTCCTCAATATCAGGCTGGTGGGGTCCTGACACCTGGCAAACCCACTGTTTAACTGTGTCGAGCAGCAGCGGTGTATTGAAGCTGAGCCCACATTCACTTGAATGAGAGATGAGCTGTAGTACCACGGCACCACCACTACACAGAGGACGGAGTTGTCTGCTTCCGGCTTCATCACCGGCAGTTACCTGAAACAGCTGATCGGCGAGAGTGCCGCGTGTCAGGCCCCCACCTGCCTAATATTAATGACCTATCCTGAGGAACATCTAGAACGGCTTTTCTGTGGAGCTATGCAGAATAAGGGCTATATAAAAGGGTTCTTAACGGGGTAAACTGATAATAAAATTTTAATTCGAGAGAACAGTGTGAACTAACACATGGCTGTAGCGTGTTTTTTTTATTTTCTTTTTCTATAAATTCACAAGCCCATGTATCTATCTATTGTTCCTCCTTAAATGGTGCCATGTGCAGGGCGAGTTGTCTGAATACTA
The DNA here is from genome assembly GCF_014858855.1 of Bufo gargarizans. Lineage (NCBI taxonomy): Eukaryota > Metazoa > Chordata > Amphibia > Anura > Bufonidae > Bufo > Bufo gargarizans. The sequence continues at coordinate 536,211,058 of NC_058083.1, read as the reverse complement.
CGCTCCTCAGATATCACAGGTTCAGGAACATTTCTGTGTGCAGATGGAGTCCCAGATGTCCTGACTGTTTATTTAGGTTACCACAGATATTTGTCTCTGGAAGGAAAAAAAATGAAGCAGTTCGGAGATGTCGATCGAGCTGTCTCAGATTAGTCTATGAATGGATCGAGAAGAACCTGAGAAGTTGGATCTGGCATCAGGTGAGTTTTTAAACAACAGGCACAGCTGCTCGAGAGGGATAACTCTGCGACAGCATTCTGCTGTGGAGACAATTTCCGTAATTGTGTATGAAGCAGTGATCAGCTGCTGTGAAACTACAACTCCCAGCATGCACACTTTCTTGGCTGTTCTCATAACTCCCATACAAGTGAAAGTAGGATTCAAGGAGTTGTGGATTCAGAACAGCTGTAGTGCCGGAGGTTGCTGATCCCGGGTAGAAGGTATTATCCATTATTGATACCATGTAACACTGCACAACTCATTGTGTTCCCCTCAGAGCGTCCCTCTTCTGACCACCTCTTTGATCCTCCTTGGCATCCCCTATCTCACATCTTGGAGCCACATCCCTACTGCTGAGGCCACCACTCCAAGGCGCATGCTTCTTAAGGGCCAGAGTGGCAATAGTTACAACTAATTTGTATCTGGTGTAAACAGCTGGTTTCTTTCCATCTTCTGGTTCCATCAATGATCAGGGACCATGGCACCATTACAGGGGGCCTCCTAAGTCCATTTACTCCACTGATAGGGGCCTGCAAAACAAAATGAGATTTACTCCTCAAATGAATTATATTAAAGTAATCCTAACCAAATGTATAATGGTTATTGTTCTTAGTTAAGTGTCCATAGTCATAACTATAAGCAGGACCAGATGACCTCCACTTCACTTCTGGTGATTACTGTAGAAGACAATAAACTGTTAAAGGAAGAGGTGAGAACGTTTAGTGTCTCAGTGAGCAATAATATTATGTCTCATTTCACGGCCGGACGACCATTACAGCGGAGCTTCCTGCTATTCACCCGCTCCATGCTGCCCAGGACACAGATCACCGCTACAGACTTAGATTATCCCCCTGTAATTAGGTAATTAAAAAATCTATTGAAGAGAAGCATCAGGAAAGACAAAAGTTCTCATCACAGGTGAAGCCTGGAGAGCGGAGAACGTGAGAAAAGGAACCCGATGTAACAGCAAATAATAGACTTAAGATACAATGGTGGAGATTTATCAAACTGGTGAAAAGTAGAACTGGCTTAGTAATATTCCTGTACATAGGAGCAGTATTATAGTAGTTATATTCTTGTACATAGGAGCAGTATTATAGTAGTTATATTCTTGTACATAGGAGGCAGTAATATAGTAGTTATATTCTTGTACAGAGGAGGCAGTATTATAGTAGTTATATTCTTGTACATAGGAGCAGTATTATAGTAGTTATATTCTTGTACATAGGAGGCAGTATTATATTAGTTATATTCTTGTACATAGGAGGCAGTATTATAGTAGTTATATTCTTGTACATAGGAGCAGTATTATAGTAGTTATATTCTTGTACATAGGTGCAGTATTATAGTAGTTATATTCTTGTACATGGAAGCAATATTATAGTAGTTATATTATTGTACATAGGAGCAGTATTATAGTAGTTAAATTCCTGTACATAGGAGCAGTATTATAGTAGTTATATTCTTGTACATAGGAGCAGTATTATAGTAGTTATATTCCTGTACATAGGAGCAGTATTATAGTAGTTATATTATTGTACATAGGAGCAGTATTATAGTAGTTATATTCTTGTACATAGGAGCAGTATTATAGTAGTTATATTCTTGTACATAGGAGGTAGTATTATAGTAGTTATATTCCTGCACATAGGAGCAGTATTATAGTAGTTATATTCCTGTACATAGGAGCAGTATTATAGTAGTTATATTCTTGCATATTGGAGGCAGTATTATAGTAGTTATATTCTTGTACAGTACATAGGAGCAGTATTATAGTAGTTATATTCTTGTACATAGGAGGCAGTATTGTCGTAGTTATATTCTTGTACATACAGTAGGAGCAGTATTATAGTAGTTATATTCTTGTACATAGGAGGCAGTATTATAGTAGTTATATACTTGTACATAGAGGCAGTTTTATAGTAGTTATATTCTAATACATAGGAACAGTATTATAGTAGTTATATTCTTGTACATAGGAGGCAGTATTATATTAGTTATATTCATGTACATAGGAGGCAGTATTATAGTAGTTATATTCTTGTACATAGAAGCAGTATTATAGTAATTATATTCTTGTACATAGGAGGCTGTATTATAGTAGTTATACTCTTGTATATAGTAGCAGTATTATAGTAGTTATATTCTTGTATATAGTAGCAGTATTATAGTAGTTATATTCTTGTATATAGTAGCAGTATTATAGTAGTCATATACTTGTACATAGAGGCAGTATTATAGTAGTTATATTCTTGTACATAGGAGCATTATTATAAAACTTATATTCCTGTACATAGGAGCAGTATTATAGTAGTTATATTCTTGTACATAGGAGCATTATTATAAAACTTATATTCCTGTACATATGAGCAGTATTATAGTAGCTATATTCTTGTACATAGGAGCAGTATTATGGTAGTTATATTCTTGTATATAGTAGCAGTATTATAGTAGTTATATTCTTGTATATAGTAGCAGTATTATAGTAGTTATATTCTTGTACATAGGAGGCTGTATTATAGTAGTTATATTCTTGTATATAGTAGCAGTATTATAGTAGTTATATTCTTGTATATAGTAGCAGTATTATAGTAGTCATATACTTGTACATAGAGGCAGTATTATAGTAGTTATATTCTTGTACATAGGAGCAGTATTATAGTAGTTATATTCTTGTACATAGGAGCAGTATTATAGTAGCTATATTCTTGTACATAGGAGCAGTATTATAGTAGTTATATTCTTGTATATAGTAGCAGTATTATAGTAGTTATATTCTTGTATATAGTAGCAGTATTATAGTAGTTATATTCTTGTACATAGGAGGCTGTATTATAGTAGTTATATTCTTGTATATAGTAGCAGTATTATAGTAGTTATATTCTTGTATATAGTAGCAGTATTATAGTAGTTATATTCTTGTATATAGTAGCAGTATTATAGTAGTCATATACTTGTACATAGAGGCAGTATTATAGTAGTTATATTCTTGTACATAGGAGCAGTATTATAGTAGTTATATTCTTGTACATAGGAGCAGTATTATAGTAGTTCTATTCTTGTACATAGGAGGCAGTATTGTAGTAGTTATATTCTTGTACATACAGTAGGAGCAGTATTATAGTAGTTATATTCTTGTACATAGGAGGCAGTATTATAGTAGGTATATTCTTGTACATAGGACCAGTATTATAGTAGTTATATTTTTGTACATGGGAGGCAGAATTATACTTTTTATATTCTTGTACATAGGAGCAGTATTATAGTAGTTATATTCTTGTACATAGGAGGCAGTATTATAGTAGGTATATTCTTGTACATAGGACCAGTATTATAGTAGTTATATTTTTGTACATGGGAGGCAGAATTATACTATTTATATTCTTGTACATAGGAGCAGTATTATAGTAGTTATTTTTTTATGTTCATAGGAGCAGGATTATAGTAAATATAATTGTGTACATATGAATAGTATTTAATTGTTTTATGGGAAGCAGTTTTATATTAGTTACTGTATATCTTTTTTTACATAGAGGGAAGTTTTATAATGGTTATAATGTTGTACATGAGTAACGACATTAAATCAGATACTGTATATTCTTGTAATTAAAGGACACTTTTATATCACAGTCTATATTTCTGAAATCAGATGTAAACTGTGCAGTATGTATCCGTGAAAAGAAACTCTCTTTGGGTCTTTTTTCTTCTCCTTCTCATAAATGACCACTCTGAACCAAGATCCCCTTTATTACCTCATTATTTTGTTATAGGTTTCTAGACATTCCTTCTATTATTTCTCTGAGGTGGAGATTATTTTTTACTCTACCATTAGCTTTTTTATTCCTTTTTTCTTTGCATTAATTATTTCCATTTCTGGAGTTGATAATTTTTTACACTGAAGTTTATAAATGGAATGTAACCGGATACTTAAAATCTTCCGACAAGTTAAATGACGCCTCTAGCAAGCCTTCCTCTGGAATGGTGATATAAGTTATGATTTTTACACTGATAGTTTTGGTGATGAATGCATTTATTGGTTTTTGCATATAAGTTTCATTGTCAGGAAGTCATCACTCATCATCTCTCCTCCTATTAGCCCTAATAAAGTAATTGATCGCTCCATTATAATATGTGCTCAGAAAGACAGATGAGTAAATTTCTGCCGAGGACAGACCATAGAGTAGAATCTCATCAGTTACGTTTAAGACGAGCCTGTTCATTATCTGACCGATCAGTGTGACATCTCTAATACTTGATTTAAGGGAAAGGAGGATTATTTATCATCAATGTCTTGGCGTTAACTAGCGCCTCGTTTGCAGCAAAATTTTGTAAAAGTGTTGTGAAAAAATGTAGATATTTAATGAAATGACTCTAGAACTAGCATCCTGTACCACAATCTTCAGTAGCTGGGTTGTCACGGACTAATTGCGGAGCAGAGTCTACGGGACCCTTCTAGTCTTAACCCTCTTATTGATTTATGGGCTCCACCAGTAATACACTAACAGATAAGTCACCTGTGGGCAGCAGATCCAGTGCTAACAATGTAAGGCCATTGTGACAGATTGCAGATGTATAGGTGATAGGATTGCTGAGGGTCACTATCAGGATGGTAGTCCATGTGCAGCGAGCCCAGGAAGATAGAGGACTGTTGGTAGTAGTTACTCACAGTGGCGCTCCCCGGGGCCGTGCAGAGATATTTCACTGTTCCTTCCTTTCATAGAACACCCTGGTTTTGGGATCTCCGGCCTGGTGATAGTTAGTGATGAGCGGCAGGGGTCATATTCGAATTTGCCATTTTTTTGCTAATATTTTGTAGAATATTCGTTGAATATTCGCAAATTCGAATATTCGTTATATTCAACAAAAGAATCGGCAAGGTAATGATCGTGTAATATGCAAATTTTAGTAATGCTAATTTTTATTGCAAATTTTTCAACTTACAACTATTAGACAAAGAAGATTATAGCACTATATTAGCTAAATTGCTTTATATTTGTTTTTTTTTGAATATTCGCTATATTGCTATAACTTTGTTTTTTCGAATATTCCTTATAGTCTAAAACAAGAATATATAGCAATATAGCGAATATGAGAAAAAAACGAATATAGAGCAATTTAGCTAATATAGTGCTATAATCTTCTTTGTCTAATAGTTGTAATATTTTTCTCATCTGAAGTTCAGATTAGAAAAAAAATCACAACTATTAAAAAAAATGATTATAGCGCTATATTAGCTAAATTGCTCTATATTAGTTTTTTTTATATTCGCTATATTGCTATATATTCTTGTTTTAGAATATTCAGAATATTCGAAAAAACAAAGTTATAGCAATATAGCGAATATTCGAAAAAAATGAATATAGAGCAATTTAGCTACTGTAATATAATGCTATAATCTTCTTTGTCTAATAGTTGTAAGTTGAAAAATTTGCAATAAAAATTTGCATTACGAAAATTTGCATTACGAAAATTTGCAAACAACACTACTCCTACAGTCAAATATACTGCAGCCTTCTCATTGGCCCACAAGCTAGAAGCAGGGAGGGATCATGTGTACTGATTTAAAAAAAAAATAGAATATTCAAAATTACGAATATATATCACTACATTCGAAATATTCGCAAATTTTCGAAGTACCTATATTCACGATAAAAATTCTAAAATCGAATATTCGTGATCAACACTAGTAATAGTTAGTTTGTGTTAGATACAGTTGAAATAGGATTGCTTGAGAAAGATCACACTGATCGAAACGTCGCATTTGTCTTGGTGAAAATAAAGCATTAAGGATCAAGGCTGGAGAGTGCTGCTGTTTTTATTTCAACTGTACCTGGATTTGGAGAGGCATAGGACTGGCTTCTGACACGGCGAGCACCACCACAGTAAGGAAATCACTATTTTTTGTGGTGCTGCTACATTTTTTCTAGTTTGTGTTAGAGGTGCAGGGCAGTGTCCCATCGTGGCTTGCAGCAGGCAGTGCAATACTGTGGGAATGCAGGTGTGTGGCGTGCAATAACAAGGCTGGGTTTTATGCAAGTTTAATAGATGGCTTACACAGGCACTGTACACATTAAATGCAGTCTTTACAACTGACCTATGCAATTTCCCAAGACTGTGTATTGGAGGCAGTGTGCCCAGTAGGAGTAACCCTCAAGTCTCTTGCTTATAATCAGCCCAATTTTCCCAAATCGACCAAGGGGTGCAACTTGTCTCTATCATTCTCACTATGTTGGTATCTCCACAGTTTACTATGTTGGTATCTCCGCAGTTCACTATGTTGGTATCTCCGCAGTTCACTATGTTGGTATCTCCGCAGTTCACTATGTTGGTATCTCCGCAGTTCACTATGTTGGTATCTCCGCAGTTCACTATGTTGGTATCTCCGCAGTTCACTATGTTGGTATCTCCGCAGTTCACTATGTTGGTATCTCCGCAGTTCACTATGTTGGTATCTCCGCAGTTCACTATGTTGGTATCTCCGCAGTTCACTATGTTGGTATCGCTTACTAGAATACAGTTTCTCAACAGATGGCCAGTCTGTTCGTTTAGTATGATGGAGACCCTGAAGTATATTGCCCCCACCAGTATGCAGAGAAGTCTGTTGTCTAAACATGTGCCCTACTCTCCACCTTTCTTTATGTGTCCACTGAACGTTCTGCTGAATCCAATAGCTCTTTTCCACAACGGCTGGCACACGTTGCTGCTTATTATCCACAGGATTAGAGGTTTTCCACAACTTAGACAAGATTCGAATGCTTCTTCCTAGAGAGGAAGTGGTGGTGCCAGCCCTGCCTAGCCACCACAATTAGGAAACTCCCTCTCTCTCCATACACAGCCTTTGGGATATGCAGTGCTCAAAATTCAGTGACATTAAAACTTGCAGTGGGACACTACATATGCAGGTCACTATTCTCGGCCATGCAGTCCCTCTCTTGCTCCAGATGGTAGTCCTTTCCATTGACTGTTTTCCTTTCAGTCACTCTTTCCTCTTTGCTCACCATACAGTGGCCATCTTGGGCTGATTACAGCTTCAAACCTGACAGCATGCTCCTCTCGCAGCGCCGCTACATCTTGTCTTCTACTAAAGTTGTTCTTGAGCTTCCATCTACTGCTCAGGCACAGCAGGTCGGGCTAGCTGAAGGTCAATACCAGGATGGTGGTCAGTGCATGATATAGTCCCTAGATGTATCTAAGCAAAACCAGAAGATGGTGCAATGGTTAACATATTAAGTTCAGCAAGGAAGGTACGAGGAAGGAAAAGTGGTCAAGATATTGCAGAGTGTTATACATCATACATTAGGTTACACAGGATACCTACCGTAATTTCACAGCTCGACCCCAATAGTCAGGAGAGAGGGGGATTGCTTTCAGATACCAGCTCTCTTACTCAATTTGACTTCAGCAACAATTCTTCATCTGCCACCTTCTTCTTGGGGCTCCTCTCCACAGACATTTTGAGGTCTTTAGAGGTCCTTCCGCCCCCAAAGTGTCCAACATCAGACCAGCTACAAAGGGCTCAGATCAAGCTCCTATCCACAGACACACAGTCCCTCCCTCTCATTGGCTCTGGATGGTAGACCTTTCCATCCACAGTTTTCCTTGCAGTTTCTATTACCCCTTTGCTCACCATGCAGTGGTTATCTTAGGCTGAATATAGCTCCGGAGCTGACAGCAGGCTCCTCACTTGAATGAGCTGTGCCTAGGCCACGTGACCGATGAACGTGTCATCAGTAGCCTAGGAAAAGCAGCGAGAAGGCCACACAGGAGCTCTGCTGCCTTCTGATCAGTGGTGGTCCCGGGTGTCGGACCCCCACCAATCAGATACTCATGACCTATCTAGAGGATAGGTCAAAATGTCAGAAAACTCCTTAAAAGTTATCCTATTAAAAATATTTGTCATGTCTCTAGGACCTGTATTAATTTTAAGAGTGAGGGAGGTCTGATTATCTCTTAAAAAAGCTGAAAGATATGGGTTTTTAAGGTGCTTTGATGACTGAGCATGATGACTTTACTCTCTCTGGCTGTTAGGCAGCTGGCTGCAGCAGCAGCCCTCCTCTAGATCTGTCTGCAATACAAGGGCAGGAATGTTAAGTCCTGCCCATTTCTTAAACTACTGCTAGCCACTATATACACTATGGAGCTGCTTAATAGGAAATTAACCCCTAATTTCCTTAATAAATTTATACATTAGGTTTCCTGTTTGTATTAGGTTTCCTGTTCCTTTATATCTTTGCACGTTATCTTGGTACAGATTAAACTCCAGTCTCTCCTGCCTAAACCTTGCTCAGCGTGTTCCATTTACTGCCGGGAAAGCGACCATTTCCAGTCCACTAACTTCAAAATAGATTTACATCTGACGTTTGTCTTAAAAATGGTTGTAAACGGAAAAGTAATGCGCCAGAAGTAGGGAGGAAACAGGCTGGAAATCCAGAGACAAACAGGATCCTTTACTTTCTTCTTGGGCCACGTGACGTGAAGTTTTATAGATTTTTGTCACAGATTCCAAACCTAAAAATACAAGATTGTGGGAAAACACACGGGAAAGGGATTTTCATAAACCGATCAATATGCAACAGAAAAAAAAATCTGAATATTCTGCAGATTTTCCAATGGAACGCCCAGATGTGACATATATGCGCGGGTTTTCCGCCTTGGAGAGTATGTCCCATCTGAATGAACCTTCAGTCAGCAGGTATACGATAGGTGGATCTCTATTCCTTTACCTCTTGTGGGTTCCCAGCCAGGTTAACACAATGTTTGTCCAAGATGCCTTTGTACAGTGAGATATACCATGAGTGTAGCATAGCACTTACTATGGGGCCTAAATGTTGGGGGAGGGGGCAGCCAGGGGCAAGAATATTGCACCTTTTTTTTGTAGGAAATACCAATATAATGTAAGTTTTCTGATATGGTGCTATTATATAATTTTTGCTATTATGCTGCTTTTCTTACCTCAAGTGGTAGGCGGGGGCCCCCATCTTCTTCTGCTATAGGGCCCTATTTACGCACCTGATGTATACCAATCTGACAGAGTTCAAATGGGCATTTTTTAAGCCTTCGTTAAGGTGCCTTAGGATATGTTTGAGGTATTTGGCAGGAACATTACCAGTGCATACAGCAAACAGAAACCACAAATATACTGTGAATACATAAAGGGAACCCGTCAGCAGGAAACTCATTGATAAACCGGGCACCTGCTGCCACCTCCACACTATGTCACCTTGCCACTCTGTGGTCTCCTGATGCTGCTGCCACCTTAACACTATGTCAGATTGCCACTCTGTGGTCTATTGATGCTGCTGCCACCTCCACACTTTGTCACCTTGCCACTCTGTGGTCTCCTGATGCTGCTGCCACCTTAACGCTATGTCACCTTGCCACTCTGTGGTCTTCTGATGCTGCTGCTCCCACCTCCACACTGTCATTGTGCTACCCTTTGGCCTCCTCCTGATGCTGCTGCTGCTGCCACCTCCATATTCTGTCATTTTGCCACTCTGTAACCTCCGGATTATGCTGTTGCCACCTCCACACTCTGCCATTGTGCCACTCTGTGGTCTCCTCATGCTGCTGCCACCTCCACACTGTCATTGTGCCACCCTGTAGCCTCCTCTTGATGCTGCTGCCGCTGCCACCTCCGCACTCTGCTATTGTCCACTCTCTGGCCTCCTGATGCTGCTGTCACCTCCACACTGTCATTGTGCCACCCTGTGGCCTCCTCCAGATGCTGCTGCTGCCACCAATTCCACACTGTCATTGCGCCAATCTGTGGCCTCCTACTGATTCTACTGCCACCTCCACACTCTGTCATTGTGCCAATCTGTGGTTTCCTTATGCTGCGGATTTCTATACAGTTGCAAGAAAAAGTATGTGAACCCTTTGGAATGATATGGATTTCTGCACAAATTGTTCATAAAATGTGATCTGATCTTCATCTAAGTCACAACAATAGACAACCACAGTCTGCTTAAACTAATAACGGCACAAAGAATTAAATGTACCATGTTTTTATTGAACACACCATGTAAACATTCACAGTGCAGGTGGGAAAAGTATGTGAACCCTTGGATTTAATAACTGGTTGAACCTCCTTTGGCAGCAATAACTTCAACCAAACGTTCCCTGTAGTTGCAGATCAGACGTGCACAACGGTCAGGAGTAGTTCTTGGCCATTCCTCTTTACAGAACTGTCTCAGTTCAGCAATATTCTTGGGATTTCTGGTGTGAATCGCTTTCTTGAGGTCATGCCACAGCATCTCAGTCGGGTTGAGGTCAGGACTCTGACTGGGCCACTCCAGAAGGCGGATTTTCTTCTGTTTAAGCCATTCTGTTGTTGATTTACTTCTGCTTTTGGTAGTTGTCCTTTTGCAACACCCATCTTCTGTTGAGCTTCAGCTGGTGGACAGATGGCCTTAAGTTCTCCTGCGAAATGTCTTGATAAACTTGGGAATTCATTTTTCCTTCGATGATAGTAATCCGTCCAGACCCTGATGCAGCAAAGCAGCCCCAAACCATGATGCCCCCACCACCATACCTCACAGTTGGGATGAGGTTTTGATGTTGGTGTGCTGTGCCTCTTTTTCTCCACACATAGTGTTGTGTGTTTCTTCCAAACAACTCCACTTTGGTTTCATCTGTCCACAGAATATTTTGCCAGTACTGCTGTGGAACATCCAGGTGCTCTTTTGCAAACTGTAAACATGCAGCAATGTTTTTTTTATACAGCAGTGGCTTCCTCTGTGGTGTCCTCCCATGAAATCCATTCTTGTTTAGTGTACGTATCGTAGATTCGCTAACAGGGATGTTAGCATCTGCCAGAGACTTTTGTAAGTCTTTAGCTGACACTCTAGGATTCTTCTTCACCTCATTGAGCAGTCTGCGCTGTGCTCTTGCAGTCATCTTTACAGGACAGCCACTCCTAGGGAGAGTAGCAGCAGTGCTGAACTTTCTCCATTTATAGACAATTTGTCTTACCTTGGACTGATGAACAGCAAGGGTTTTGGAGATACTTTTATAACCCTTTCCAGCTTTATGCAAGTCAGCATGAATTCTTAATCGTAGTCTTCTGAGAGCTCTTTTGTGCGAGGCATCATTCACATCAGGCAATGCTTCTATTGAAAAGCAAACCCAGAACTGGTGTGTTTTTTATATGGCAGCTGTAACCAACACCTCCAATCTCATCTCACTGATGGGACTCCAGTTGGCTGACACCTCACTCCAATTAGCTCTTGGAGATGTCATTAGTCTAGGGGTTCACATACTTTTTCCACCTGCACTGTGAATGTTTACATGGTGTGTTCAATAAAAACATGGTAACATTTAACTCTTTGTGTGTTATTAGTTTAAGCAAACTGTGATTGTCTATTGTTGTGACTTAGATGAAGATCAGATCACGTTTTATGACCAATTTGTGCAGAAATCAATATCATTCCATTTCTTGCAACTGTTTATACCTACTTCACGCTGGGACCCATGGCCAGGATCCCTATCTGCGAGCACCATCACCCTTCTTAATGGTATTTCTTATTCCCATGCTGGGATTCGTAGTGCTGCTTATCATTCAATTTCCTTGTGATGCTGCCACCACCTCCACACTCTGTCAGTGTGCCACTATGAGGCCTCCTGATGCTGCTTCTGCCACCTCCACACTGTCATTGTGCCATTCTGTGGCCCCCTGCTGATGCTGCTGCCACCTCCAGACTCTATCATTGTGCCACTCTGTGGTCTCCTTATGCTGCTTCCACCTCACCACTATGTCATAGGGTCACTCTGTGGTCTTCTCATGCTGTTCCCACCCTCCCACTTCATGACTGGTCCACTATTTTGCCTTTTGGCCTGGCTGACATGATCATTTATTTGATACTTCTGCTGATCTGAAGGAAGGAAAAATGAAACGCACAACGGATCTTGTCTATGTAACAGCTGTAAGGCCTACATGACATGGTCCTCATTTTGCATCATAATTGGCTTATGATTTGGTAGCCAAAAGCAGGAGTGGGTACAAAACACAGAAGACATGCAAATATTCCATTCAAGTGTCATCTCTGTTTTGGATCCACTCCTATTTTTATTGGCTTTAGCAATACTGATGGATTACTGACCAAATGTTGACCGAGTGAAGGCGGATGCTCCACAGATAGGATCAGTTTTTTGTGGATTATTGTTCTGACGGATCAGAGAAAAGGGCAAAAAAAATTGTGACATCAACACAAACTTACTGCTGACCCCCTCTCCACTCTGTCGGGGGCTCTACTTGTATAAGCGTTTAATAGAACAGGTTCTGTAGACATCTATGTGGAATCAGCTGACGACGGTGTAAAAGGAGTGAGCTTCTTGTTGCTAACATCGACCTGTAAGGCTGAGTTCATACTTGAGTTATTTGGTCAGTTTTGGCCTCGTGACTGTTCTAATAAGTGAAGTGTTCAGTGATTCTAAGAGCGACCCCTGTCATCTGCATGTCATACGGACTCACAGTATTATTTCACTACCACAGCAGACTCCCTATGCGTGTTACTGCAAGGTACAGTGTTCTAAACCCTTATACAGGCTCTCTGCAGGCAGGAAGTTGCAGTTTTTTTAACACGATTTGCAACAAATAAATTCGGATCAAACCAAATTTGTTCGAAGAAATTTGGCAAACCAGCCGAATCCAAATTTTTAGAAATTTGCTCTTCTCTAATCGCAATGTTGTAAGTGGGTGAGTACCCCTTGAATAAGCTGATGACAAAATCCACATATAAAGTCTTCAGGAGACACAGCAATCAAGTAAAGAACGTACTGGACACAATGCACAACATCATGAACATATCACTCAATATATTGTACACAATATACTAAGAGTTCTGGGAATCAGCGCAGCGTTATTTGTCCAATCAATTTTCACAATCTTTGCTTTGTTACGGCCATGTCTCCACTGGACCCCATTTTAGTTGATGGGACCAGACGATATTCTGTCATCTGTAAACACAAGTGTGAATCAAGCCTCAGGAGATTATTACATATTACATATGCAGCCACCTCTAGGGGGAGCTAAGAAGATTACTACATACAGATATATGCAGCCACCAGTGGAGCTCACGAGATTACTACATACAGATATACACAGTCACCACTAGAGGGAGCTCAGGAGATTACTAAATACAGGTATATACAGCCACCACTATAGGGAGCTCAGGAGATTACTACATACAGATATACACAGTCACCACTAGAGGGAGCTCAGGAGATTACTACATACAGATATATACAGCCACCACTAGAGGGAGCTCAGGAGATTACTACATACAGATATATACAGCCACCACTAGAGGGAGCTCAGGAGATTACTACATACAGATATATACAGCCACCACTAGAGGGAGCTCAGGAGATTACTACATACAGATATATGCAGCCACCACTAGAGAGAGCTCAGGAGATTACTACATACAGATATATACAGTCACCACTAGGCGGAGCTCAGGATATTACTACATACAGATATATACAGCCACCACTAGAGGAGCTCAGGAGATTACTATATACAGATATATACAGCCATCACTAGAGGAGCTCAGGAGATTACTATATACAGATATATACAGCCACCACTAGAGAAGCTCAGGAGATTACTATATACAGATATATACAGACACCACTAGAGGGAGCTCAGGAGATTACTACATACAGATATATACAGGCACAACTAGAGGGAGCTCAGGAGATTACTACATACAGATATATACAGCCACCACTAGAGGAGCTCAGGAGATTACTATATACAGATATATACAGACACCACTAGAGGGAGCTCAGGAGATTACTACATACAGATATATACAGACACCACTAGAGGGAGCTCAGGAGATTACTTCATACAGATATATACAGCCACCACTAGAGGGAGCTCAGGAGATTACTGCATACAGATATATACAGCCACCACTAGAGTGAGCTCAGGACATTACGACATACAGATATATACAGCCACCACTAGAGGGAGATCAGGAGATTACTACATACAGATATATACAGCCACCACTAGATGGAGCTCAGGATATTACTGCATACAGATATATACAGCCACCACTAGAGGGAGCTCAGGAGATTACTACATACAGATATATACAGCCACCACTTGAGGGAGCTCTGGAGATTACCACATACAGATATATACAGTCACCACTAGAGGGCGCTCAGGAGATTACTACATACAGATATATACAGCCACCACTAGAGGGCGCTCAGGAGATTACTACATACAGATATATACAGCCACCACTAGAGGGAGCTCAGGAGATTACTATATACAGATATATACAGCCACCACTAGAGGGAGCTCAGGAGATTACTGCATACAGATATATACAGCCACCACTAGAGGGAGCTCAGGAGATTAGTGCATACAGATATATACAGCCACCACTAGAGGAGCTCAGGAGATTACTGCATACAGATATATACAGCCACCACTAGAGGGAGCTCAGGAGATTATTACATACTTACCAGATACAGATTTAGAGCCCTGATTCTGCAAATCTAACACAGTGACCCATGTCAAGGTTTTTCAAGAAAGCAATGTCCACAGAAATGTGGAATTTCCGAAGTAAAATAATTTTTTGAACAGGAGGAAAATTCTGTAATAAGTATTATATTTAATAAATAAAATATCTAATCTACCAGCTAGAAATACTGTACCAATACTTAGTAACTGAAATATCTGTTCTCTTACAAAATTGCTACCTTGACCTAGCAGACGATGTCAGCTCAGTTCCTCCAGCGTCTGTTCATTTGCTCTTAACCTTTCCGGCAAAGAACTTTCCGGCAAAGTTACTAAAAAGAATGTTTTAGTTATTCTCAGAAAATGACTGTCATTATAAATGCAGCAGTCTCCACCGGCAAAACTCCCACAGATGTATTTAAGAGGATTTCCAAAAAGGGGTCAAATCTGTTCTTCTAACTAGAGAATTGTGTAAAAACTCAAGTGAAGAGTAAAAGGAAAATAATGACAAAAACAACTTCATAAAATGGAATTTCATTTGACGTTCTCACCTAGGATTTCTCCAAGACGTGTTACTTAATGGATATTGTGAGCCAAGAACCCAGCTGAGCTCAGTGATGGTGTGACACGAAGCTTCGGGATCCCAGTGGAAAATCTGTACCAGCGCTCGACCTTCCATGAGCCATTTACACTACTGCTTATGTATCAGAGGAGCCTTTGTTCCCCCTCAGTTACCAGAACCTGGATGCAATTACTATCACTGCACTTCCTACAGCTATGCCCCTGTAGTAAAAAAAAAAACCCCAAAAAAACAGGAGCACCTCTAGTACTGGTGGCATTCTTGGAATTGGAAGTCCTCTAGTGCACTGCTACATATAGGCATGTCCTTATTACACATCATTGGATTCCTACTGTGGAAGTACATTTTTAATGTATTATTTTCCTGCATATGGTGCTGGGAGCCAGTGAACCGTAATAAACAGGGTAACAGCTGGTGGTTATGGCCAGGAATAGAGAGAACTCTGATCTCCACCATCTAACCTTATACTGGTCAAGAGGGAGGGTATTTTCCTTTGCCTCCTGATTATCAGCCCTGGTGAAAGTCATCATTCGAGCAGATGGTTTTGAGGGACACCTTTGGGTCTACCTTGGGCCATCAGGTCTGTCCTGTGTGAATTTTACGAATTTTACGACTGTCTTGAACGACTGCCTGTGATTTCTACAGACCGTAAGTCATTGAAATACAAACTGTAAGTATTCCAATGCATTATAATAAAAAAAAAAAAAAAATATTCATTTAAAGGGAACTGTCAAACTGAAAATGCTGTGAGTGAATTCTCCATCACCACCTCCTCAGGCAGAGAGCTACAAAGTCTCACTGCTCTTACACTAAAGAATCCATATTCTCATTGATCTTACCATAACAAATCCATAGTCTTACTGCTCTTACAGTAAAGAATCCATAATCTCACTATTCTTATCATAAAGAATCCATAGTCTCACTGCTCTTACATTAAATAATCCATAATCTCACTGCTCTTACAATAAATAATTCATAGTCTCACTACTCTTACCATAAATAATCCAGTCTCGCTGCTCTTACAATAAAGTCCATAGTCTCACTGCTCTTACTGTAAAGTCCATAGTCTCACTGCTCTTACAGTAAGGAGTCCATAGTCTCACTGCTCTTACAGTAAAGAGTCCATAGTCTCACTGCTCTTACAGTAAAGAATCCATAGTCTCACCGCTCTTATTGTAAATAATCCATAGTCTCACTGCTCTTATTGTAAATAATCCATAGTCTCACTGCTTTTACAGTAAAGAATCTATAGTCTCACTGCTCTTACAGTATAGAGTCCATAGTCTCACTGCTCTTACAGTAAAGAGTCCATAGTCTCACTGCTCTTATTGTCAATAATCCATAGTCTCACTGCTTTTACAGTATAGAGTCCATAGTCTCACTGCTCTTACAGTATAGAGTCCATAGTCTCACTGCTCTTACAGTAAAGAGTCCATAGTCTCACTGCTCTTACAGTAAAGAGTCCATAGTCTCACTGCTCTTATTGTAAAGAATCCATAGTCTCACTGCTCTTACAGTAAAGAATCCATAGTCTCACTGCTCTTACGGTAAAGAATCCATAGTCCCACTGCTCTTACAGTAAAGAGTCCATAGTCTCACTGCTCTTACACTAAATAATCCATAGTCTCAATGCTCTTACAGTACAGAGTCCATAGTCTCACTGCTCTTACAGTAAGGAGTCCATAGTCTCTCTGCTCTTACTGTAAAGGGTCCATAGTCTCACTGCTCTTACAGTAAAGAGTCCATAGTCTGACTGCACTTACACTAAAGAATCCATAGTCTCAATGCTCTTACAGTACAGAGTCCATAGTCTCACTGCTCTTACAGTAAGGAGTCCATAGTCTCTCTGCTCTTACTGTAAAGGGTCCATAGTCTCACTGCTCTTACAGTAAAGAATCCATAGTCCTCACTGCTCTTACAGTAAAGAGTCCATAGTCTGACTGCACTTACACTAAAGAATCCATAGTCTCACTGTTCTTATTGTAAAGAATCCATAGTCTCACTGCTCTCACAGTAAAGAATCCATAGTCTCACTGCTCTTACAGTAAAGAGTCCATAGTCTCACTGCTCTTACACTAAATAATCCATAGTCTCAATGCTCTTACAGTACAGAGTCCATAGTCTCACTGCTCTTACAGTAAGGAGTCCATAGTCTCTCTGCTCTTACTGTAAAGGGTCCATAGTCTCACTGCTCTTACAGTAAAGAGTCCATAGTCTGACTGCACTTACACTAAAGAATCCATAGTCTCACTGTTCTTATTGTAAAGAATCCATAGTCTCACTGCTCTTACAGTAAAGAATCCTTAGTCTCACTGCTCTTACGGTAAAGAATCCATAGTCCCACTGCTCTTACAGTAAAGAGTCCATAGTCTCACTGCTCTTACACTAAATAATCCATAGTCTCAATGCTCTTACAGTACAGAGTCCATAGTCTCACTGCTCTTACAGTAAGGAGTCCATAGTCTCTCTGCTCTTACTGTAAAGGGTCCATAGTCTCACTGCTCTTACAGTAAAGAATCCATAGTCTCACTGCTCTTACAGTAAAGAGTCCATAGTCTGACTGCACTTACACTAAAGAATCCATAGTCTCACTGTTCTTATTGTAAAGAATCCATAGTCTCACTGCTCTTACAGTAAAGAATCCATAGTCTCACTGCTCTTACAGTAAAGAATCCATAGTCCCACTGCTCTTACAGTAAAGAGTCCATAGTCTCACTGCTCTTACACTAAATAATCCATAGTCTCAATGCTCTTACAGTACAGAGTCCATAGTCTCACTGCTCTTACAGTAAGGAGTCCATAGTCTCTCTGCTCTTACTGTAAAGGGTCCATAGTCTCACTGCTCTTACAGTAAAGAATCCATAGTCTCACTGCTCTTACAGTAAAGAGTCCATAGTCTGACTGCACTTACACTAAAGAATCCATATTCTCACTGTTCTTATTGTAAAGAATCCATAGTCTCACTGCTCTTACAGTAAAGAATCCATAGTCTCACTGCTCTTACCGTAAAGAGTCCATAGTCTCACTGCTCTTACTGTAAAGAGTCCATAGTCTCACTGCTCATACAGTAAAGAGTCCATAGTCTCACTGCTCTTATTGTAAATAATCCATAGTCTTACTGCTCTTATTGTAAAGAATCCATAGTCTCACTGCTCTTACAGTAAAGAATCCATAGTCTCACTGCTCTTACGGTAAAGAATCCATAGTCCCACTGCTCTTACAGTAAAGAGTCCATAGTCTCACTGCTCTTACACTAAATAATCCATAGTCTCACTGCTCTTACAGTAAGGAGTCCATAGTATCACTGCTCTTACAGTAAGGAGTCCATAGTCTCACTGCTCTTACAGTAAAGAGTCCATAGTCTGACTGCACTTACACTAAAGAATCCATAGTCTCACTGTTCTTTTTGTAAAGAATCCATAGTCTCACTGCTCTTACAGTAAAGAATCCACAGTCTCACTGCTCTTACCGTAAAGAGTCCATAGTCTCACTGCTCTTAT
Source organism: Bufo gargarizans (assembly GCF_014858855.1). Taxonomy (NCBI): domain Eukaryota; kingdom Metazoa; phylum Chordata; class Amphibia; order Anura; family Bufonidae; genus Bufo; species Bufo gargarizans. Next base: position 536,192,283 of record NC_058083.1, on the reverse strand, counting down.
TGTAAAGAATCCATAGTCTCACTGCTCTTATTGTAAAGAATCCATAGTCTCACTGCTCTTACACTAAAGAGTCCATAGTCTCACTGCTCTTATTGTAAAGAATCCATAGTCTCACTGCTCTTACAGTAAATAATCCATAGTCTCACTACTCTTATGGTAAATAATCCATAGTCCCACTGCTCTTACAGTAAAGAGTCCATAGTCTCACTGCTCTTACACTAAATAATCCATAGTCTCACTGCTCTTACAGTACAGAGTCCATAGTCTCACTGCTCTTACAGTAAAGAGTCCATAGTCTCACTGCTCTTACAGTAAGGAGTCCATAGTCTCACTGCTCTTACAGTAAAGAGTCCATAGTCTGACTGCACTTACACTAAAGAATCCATAGTCTCACTGCTCTTACAGTAAATAGTCCATAGTCTCACTGCTCTTACAGTAAAGAGTCCATAGTCTCACTGCTCTTATTGTAAAGAATCCATAGTCTCACTGCTCTTACAGTAAAGAATCCACAGTCTCACTGCTCTTACCGTAAAGATTCCATAGTCTCACTGCTCTTACAGTAAGGAGTCCATAGTCTCACTGCTCTTACAGTAAGGAGTCCATAGTCTCACTGCTCTTACAGTAAAGAGTCCATAGTCTCACTGCTCTTACAGTAAGGAGTCCATAGTCTCACTGCTCTTACAGTAAAGAATCTATAGTCTCACTGCTCTTACTGTAAAAAAATCCTCTTCTATGTTTGTGCAGAAACCTTCTTTCCTCTAGACGCAGAGGATGTCCCCTTGTAACAGTCACAATCCTGGGAATAAATAGATGATGGGAGAGATCTTTGTACAGACCCCTGAAGTATTTCTGTTGGCAGTAATGTAGAATGAGGGGCAAAGTGCAGAGGAGAGGTTGCCCCAGGTGCCAAGCTGAAAGGTAGCGCCTAGCCGCCTGATCAGTGACAAAGACATTAACTGTGTCCAGGGTCGGTGGGACGGTCTATCAGGTGGGCCGCTCACAAGTTTTAACATTAACTTCATTAATGAAGCAAACCCTGGGAGCTGTAATCCTCAGGCAGTGAACACTGTTCATCCCACTATTACTATTCAGTCAACAATCTTCTGAATGGCATTTGCGGGTTGAGTTTGTAGTACCGCAGACATGGATGTACTACAATTCTGTATATAGTTATTGTATTATAATATTATGCATTTTATTTTATGCTTCTGGCCCCAATTACCGGTAAGAATGTGTATGGCTAATAGTTGGCTAGCAACAAGGCTAACTACCCTGTATTCCCATCTTGGGCTGGTCCTGCTTACTGCCAGGAGGAGGGAGTTCCTGCAGAGATAGGAGAAGGAGAGGAAGCACAAGCCTGAGCTCCTGCTCCAAAAGAGGATTCTCCTGAAAGATCAATTATTCTTCAGCCTCAAGGGAAGTCTTGAGACGTGAGACAGCAGAGTGAACTGCTACAACCAGTAAGGTGGGGGATTACAGCCAAGACACCCATCACCCAGAGCTACTAGGCCAGTACTACCTACGGGCTAAATTGACACCATCCAACTTGCATCCATAATCTTTGCTGGGGCCAGAAAAGATTTGCACTTGGGGTCTGCTGCTGAATGTATTTGAAGTTCTACGTTGCAAGTTAAGTTTAATGCTGGTCTCATTCTTCACTACTACATTTCTACTGCACTAATTCCCAGAGAGTGATGGCCTGAGGGAGTACACCATGACACACTTCGTCAAGGTCACTACCACTCCCTTCCTCTGCACTGACTCCTCCGGGGGCTTGCTGCATGTGTAGTGGTCTAGAGCCTGCGACAGAGTGCACGGGATTCACTGATGATTCGGTGATCACATGATCGCTAGGTACATTGGGCGCAGAGCTGCTGGATTTAGCAGACCCTGATCAGTACTGCCTGTGTAGAAAGCCTCATGATCACCGGTTAGGAGGCGCAATAATTGTCGTGCCCCAGGTGCTAACAACCCACGCTATGCCACTGGCCACTGGCAATATGTTTTCTGCCCGCTGCAGGAAAAAGTTAGTATTACATGGCTGCCATTATAATGGCACAGATGAGCCGGCTCCACCAGACGAATTGCCATGTATTAGCTGCTCTCTGGTTGGATAATAGAATGGGTCTCAATTAGAAAATAGTCCCCCCCCCCCAATGATGTTCATACAATTTACTAGAGGCATGAGACAATTCCTTTAATACTACTAACAATTAGAGCGATTTTCAGCTCGTGGTCATCTCCAGTAAATTATGAAATAAATTATATAAATTCTCTAGAAAATCCATACTGTACGTAAACTGATTTATGGCTTTTAGATTCTGACTGTCACTTCAATTATAGGACAGTGGGACAACGTGCAGAGATTTGCAACGTTCCCCATTTGCTGCAGAAATTCGACATCTTGAGTAAATAATTCATGCCTTTTAGAATTATCTAATAAATTAAACATTTTTTTTCCCTGACTAAGTAATGTAGTTTATAGCGGTATGTTAATAGCCGGGCTCGGAGGGCGCATAAAGCGACGGCGGATCTCTAGAGGGGCTAATTCATTTGACCTTAGATGTCTCATATTATAGATCTGTACTCTCTATTCATTACATTTTCAGTGTAGGGATTGTAAAGAGAGGCCAAATAATGCTCGTAGTACAAACTGCATGGGTAATAACAAGTGACATAAACAATACACACTGTATATACATAATAAACATTGCCTTCCGTTCACATTCAGACACTAATAATGTTCAGAAACTTCAGCAAAAAAATCCATCCAATATAAAACAGCAAACTTACCATGGAAGAGGGGAGGAAGCTACAGTTTCGCACTCTGCTGGGAGTTGCTTGCTGTGAGAGGGGAAGAAGAGAAGACATCTGATAAGCGTAGAGAACACCACGCAGATCTGACATCTCATGAGAAAGAGCCCCCAGCAGACATGGAAAGAGACACATATTGTTCTGTCTTCATACACGTTCACACAGTGTGCAATCTGTAATTCAGCATAAACCATTCCTGTCTTCCAAACTTGTTTATTGGTCAACAGGTTGTTCTCTCTGCGCGATGTGCGTGAGTGAGAGATTGTACAAGTGTGCGGTAAAACTTAAAGAATACAAATAACACGTATAAGTATAATGTATAGAATAGCATGTACTGTAACATTTGCATAACACTAAAGCAAATGGTAAAATGGCTGCCTAACATAGGATGACACGTCTAGCTAACAGTAGGAACAACTCACTGAGTAACAATTACAACTGACTGAATAGCTCTGCATAACATAATATCCCTGAAACAAAGGTAGATCTCTCACCAGATAAGCTTTTACAAGGATGGTGGAGTTTAAGAAGGAGATATGCAGAAGGACAGCTCTGCTGATGTGTCCTGGAGACTGAAGGCTTCTCTTTCCCAGGATGCTTTTCACTCCAACAATGCAGTGCACCACCCACAATGCTTTGCACCACCCACAATTCAGTAGTCTTTGTAACATAAAAACAAAGTGTAATACAACTTAACACCGCTAGATGGTGGTATAACCACACTAACCACTTGAGAATTACCATGACTCTGGCAGAATGAACTGGAATAATTTTCTAACCCTGCTGGGCAGAACACATATTGTACATTCGCAGAAAAGGTAGAGAGAAGGACTCCAAAGACCCAGAATATTTCTGGCTTCACTCCATCTAATACACACCTACAATACCACTGCCTGCAAGATGCTTTAAATGTCTGGTAGTTTGCTACAATTTTGATGGTTGCACAATATTTCATCAACCCCTACAGGACAATTGGAGAAGTACGATCCATTGAGAATATCAACCGGTTTTCTCAGGCTGTTACTTGAAATGGACACATTTAGCCCTTCTTACTTTTGACAATGACTGTGAAATCCCATATTTTATGTTAAATTATTTTCTTATTTTCCCTTTTAGTTATAATAATTTTAATTTTAATACTGATATTTAATTTTAATACTGATATGACAAGTTTTGAAATATCTGGGTGGAAAATAATTAGGAGATAACATCATGATCTCCTGTAAGGCATGAGTTGTGGCTGACTTTCTAGATGGAGACAAGCAAATCAATTCTTTAGAATCAAAATTTGACTCCGATTAACATAAATAAATAAAAAATACGGATTTGTTAGAATCAGAATTTCTTGAGATTCAATTTGGTCAAATTTTTCCAGGAAAGAGAGAAAGTGCTTTGAGTCCGGTAGAAAACATTTAAAGCTGAATCAATCACAAGGTCTATTCAAACTAATTGGACACAAAACATTTAAGTGATTCCCTCATCTCTGTTTTTAGCCTTTATGGGGCTCATTTATAAATGGCGGTTTGCATGCTGGTGTCTCTGTACAGCTGAAGGAAGTGCCAAAGTTATGTGGAGGCGCGGGTTTCCTCCAGTGGGCTGTGCGCCAATCTAAAATCTACACCAGCTCCCTTGCTGGTATAGATTTAAGCTATTTTCTACACCAAAAAATTAAATAAAATAATAAATGAGACGGGCCTGCCGGGATGTCCTCTTCCACACCCACACCATGCCACCTTCTCTCGACATGTTGCAGATTTAGCCTCAAAATCTGTGACTGATATATGCCACAAAAGTGTTGTATATACGGTATGTTTATAAATGAGCCCCTATGTCTTTTCAGCTGTGACACATACAGACAGGGCTGCAGCATCAGATCCTTGGTCAAGGCAACAAGAGAAAGGGATTTGGCCTAGACAAGGAGTGGGTGTGTAGTATTGTTTCAGTCTGTGCACATGAGAGCAGAACTGTTCCGAGGGGAGCACATGTGAAGCATATTCAGAGAAGCAGTGCTCATAAAACCTGTGCAGAGAAGCTGTGTGCGAAGAAGCATTTTATGGAGAAGCAGTGTGCAGGGAAGCAGGGTGAGGAGAAGCAGGGTGAGGAGAAGCAGGGTGAGGAGAAGCAGGGTGAGGAGAAGCAGGGTGAGGAGAAGCTGTCTGTGTAGAAGTGTTGTGCATAGAATCAGTCTGCGGAAAAGCTGCGCATGAAGAGGCAGTGTACAGAGAAGCTGTGTGCGGAGAAGCAGGGTGCAGAGAAGTGTTGTGCGGAGAAGCAGTCTGCAGAATAGCTGTATGCACAGAAGCTGTGTGCGGAGAAGCAGTGTGCAAAGAAAGCAGTGTGCAGAAAATCAGTGTTCAGATAAGCAGGATGCAAGGAAGCTGTGTGTGGAGAAGCAGGGTACAGAGAAGCAGCGTGAAGAGAAGCAGTGTGCAGAGAAGTAATGTACAGAAAAGCAGTGTGCAGAGAAATGGTGTGTGGAGAAGCTGTGTGCGGAGAAGCAGTGGAGGAGAAGCAGAGTGTGGAGAAGTGGGATGCAGAGAAGCAGGGTGCAGAGAAGTGGTGTGTGGAGAAGCAGGATACAGAGAAGCAGCGTGAAGAGAAGCAGTGTGCAGGGAAGCAGTGTGCAGAGAAGTAATGTACAGAAAAGCAGTGTGCAGAGAAGTAATGTACAGAAAAGCAGTGTGCAGAGAAGTGGTGTGTGGAGAAGCAGTGGAGGAGAAGCAGAGTGTGGAGAAGTGGGATGCAGAGAAGCAGGGTGCAGAGAAGTGGTGTGTGGAGAAGCAGGATACAGAGAAGCAGCGTGAAGAGAAGCAGTGTGCAGAGAAGTAATGTTCAGAAAAGCAGTGTGCAGAGAAGTGGTGGAGGAGAAGCAGTGGAGGAGAAGCAGAGTGTGGAGAAATGGAATGAAGAGAAGCAGGGTGGAGAGAAGTATTGTGCTGAGAGGCAGTTTGCGGAAAAGCTGTATGTGGAGAAACAGTGCGAAGAGAAGTAGAGTGCAGGGAAGCTGTGTATGGAGAAGCAGTGTACATAGAACTAGCGTGTAGAGGAGCAGTACATGGAGAAGCAGTGCATGGAGAAGCAGTGCATGGAGAAGCAGTGCATGGAGAAGCAGTGTGTGGAGAAGCAGTGCATGGAGAAGCAGTGTGTGGAGAAGTAGTCAGACATAAGGGATAAACTCAATAATAAAATCCATATGTAGTGAGCTCCCTCTAGTGGTGGCTGTAGGCAGGCAGAGTTTTATCATTTAACTAAGGGACAGATTCACTAATGTAAATACACCAGAACTGCTATGGGCACATGCTGTGCACCACATTTGCCAAGTTTCTAAGTGGAAGAATATTTATGGACCTGCTTTACCAGTATAGGAGGTCTTGAGTTCAATATCTTGAATTGTCATATACAGAAGCTCTCCAGAATTATCAAATGCTGGTCGTCCCCAAAAATGAGCACAACTCCTGCCCACAGGTTGTGTGAGGTATTCTAGCTCAATCCCATTCACTGCAATAGACCTGAGATGTAATATCACATACACCCTATGGACTGGTGTGGTGCTGGTTTTAGATGATATCAGCCATGTTTTTCCAATCCTGATCAAGCCCTTTAAGTTTGTATACAGCATGGAAGGATTAGAGCGCTCTAATTTAGCAGATGACATGGGACAGTTTTGTCTCGGTCGGCTCATCTAGGCCATCATGGATATGTCAGTCTCAGTTGTCTCCGAGGCACGGCCGCTCCTGCTGACGCACGGTGGGAATTTTAAGCATTTAAGCTAATATAAATGTGTGTATTGTGTTGTTGTGTTGTTAAATGTCCCCAGATACAAGTCAAACAGAGGAGATGGTCTGTGACCGCTCATCTCAGGCTCCAGGGCAGACAGCTCGGGCTCTGCGGGGCTCCTTGTCATTTAACACTAGCTGAATATGAGAGAAGAGGGACCATTAGAGAAGATGGAGATGATCGTACCGGAGACAAGAAGAATATGCCGAGAAAATGAATAAAACTGTCTAACCTTCACCATGTGTCCAGAAATTCCCAGACCAGGACTCATTACTCAGCAGGATGACTCATATACCCCGAAACCAGAGCAAAACGGGCACATCCGTCACTGGTGTACGCATGACAACGCTGGTATAACCTGGGTATCTCCTGTATATAATTATATATGTACAGCTGGTATAAGTTATACATCTTCTGTATATAGTGATATGGAGCATGCTGGTATAACCTGGGTATCTCCTGTATATAATTATATATGTACAGCTGGTATAAGTTATACATCTTCTGTATATAGTGATATGGAGCATGCTGGTATAACCTGGGTATCTCCTATATATAATTATATATGTACAGCTGGTATAACCTGGGCATCTCCTGTATATAATTATATATGTACAGCTGGTATAAGTTATACATCTTCTTGTATATAGTGATATGGAGCATGCTGGTATAACCTGGGCATCTCCTGTATATAATTATATAGGTACAGCTGGTATAAGTTATACATCTTCTGTATATAGTGATATGGAGCATGCTGGTATAACCTGGGTATCTCCTGTATATAATTATATATGTACAGCTGGTATAAGTTATACATCTTCTGTATATAGTGATATGGAGCATGCTGGTATAACCTGGGCATCTCCTGTATATAATTATATATGTACAGCTGGTATAAGTTATACATCTTCTTGTATATAGTGATATGGACCATGCTGGTATAACCTGGGTATCTCCTGTATATAATTATATATGTACAGCTGGTATAAGTTATACATCTTCTTGTATATAGTGATATGGAGCATGCTGGTATAACCTGGGCATCTCCTGTATATAATTATATATGTACAGCTGGTATAAGTTATACATCTTCTGTATATAGTGATATGGAGCATGCTGGTATAACCTGGGCATCTCCTGTATATAATTATATATGTACAGCTGGTATAAGTTATACATCTTCTGTATATAGTGATATGGAGCATGCTGGTATAACCTGGGTATCTCCTGTATATAATTATATATGTACAGCTGGTATAAGTTATACATCTTCTTGTATATAGTGATATGGAGCATGCTGGTATAACCTGGGCATCTCCTGTATATAATTATATATGTACAGCTGGTATAAGTTATACATCTTGTATATAGTGATACAGACCATGCTGGTATAACCTGGGCATCTCCTGTATATAATTATATATGTACAGCTGGTATAAGTTATACATCTTCTTGTATATAGTGATATGGAGCATGCTGGTATAACCTGGGCATCTCCAGTATATAATTATATATGTACAGCTGGTATAAGTTATACATCTTCTTGTATATAGTGATATGGAGCATGCTGGTATAACCTGGGCATCTCCTGTATATAATTATATATGTACAGCTGGTATAAGTTATACATCTTCTTGTATATAGTGATATGGAGCATGCTGGTATAACCTGGGCTTCTCCTGTATATAATTATATATGTACAGCTGGTATAAGTTATACATCTTCTGTATATAGTGATATGGAGCATGCTGGTATAACCTGGGTATCTCCTGTATATAATTATATATGTACAGCTGGTATAAGTTATACATCTTCTGTATACAGTGATATGGAGCATGCTGGTATAACCTGGGTATCTCCTGTATATAATTATATATGTACAGCTGGTATAAGTTATACATCTTCTTGTATATAGTGATATGGACCATGCTGGTATAACCTGGGCATCTCCTGTATATAATTATATATGTACAGCTGGTATAAGTTATACATCTTCTTGTATATAGTGATATGGACCATGCTGGTATAACCTGGGCATCTCCTGTATATAATTATATATGTACAGCTGGTATAAGTTATACATCTTCTTGTATATAGTGATATGGAGCATGCTGGTATAACCTGGGCATCTCCAGTATATAATTATATATGTACAGCTGGTATAAGTTATACATCTTCTTGTATATAGTGATATGGAGCATGCTGGTATAACCTGGGCATCTCATGTATATAATTATATATGTACAGCTGGTATAAGTTATACATCTTCTTGTATATAGTGATATGGACCATGCTGGTATAACCTGGGCATCTCCTGTATATAATTATATATGTACAGCTGGTATAAGTTATACATCTTCTTGTATATAGTGATATGGACCATGCTGGTATAACCTGGGCATCTCCTGTATATAATTATATAGGTACAGCTGGTATAAGTTATACATCTTCTTGTATATAGTGATATGGAGCATGCTGGTATAACCTGGGCATCTCCTGTATATAATTATATATGTACAGCTGGTATAAGTTATACATCTTCTGTATATAGTGATATGGAGCATGCTGGTATAACCTGGGTATCTCCTGTATATAATTATATATGTACAGCTGGTATAAGTTATACATCTTCTTGTATATAGTGATATGGACCATGCTGGTATAACCTAGGCATCTCCTGTATATAATTATATATGTACAGCTGGTATAAGTTATACATCTTCTTGTATATAGTGATATGGACCATGCTGGTATAACCTGGGCATCTCCTGTATATAATTATATATGTACAGCTGGTATAAGTTATACATCTTCTGTATATAGTGATATGGACCATGCTGGTATAACCTGGGCATCTCCTGTATATAATTATATATGTACAGCTGGTATAAGTTATACATCTTCTTGTATATAGTGATATGGAGCATGCTGGTATAACCTGGGTATCTCCTGTATATAATTATATATATACAGCTGGTATAAGTTATACATCTTCTTGTATATAGTGATATGGAGCATGCTGGTATAACCTGGGCATCTCCTGTATATAATTATATATGTACAGCTGGTATAAGTTATACATCTTCTGTATATAGTGATATGGAGCATGCTGGTATAACCTGGGTATCTCCTGTATATAATTATATATGTACAGCCGGTATAAGTTATACATCTTCTTGTATATAGTGATACGGACCATGCTGGTATAACCTGGGCTTCTCCTGTATATAATTATATATGTACAGCTGGTATAAGTTATACATCTTCTTGTATATAGTGATATGGAGCATGCTGGTATAACCTGGGCTTCTCCTGTATATAATTATATATGTACAGCTGGTATAAGTTATACATCTTCTTGTATACAGTGATATGGAGCATGCTGGTATAACCTGGGCATCTCCTCTATATAATTATATATGTACAGCTGGTATAACCTGGGTATCTCCTGTATATAATTATATATATGTACAGCTGGTATAAGTTATACATCTTCTTGTATACAGTGATATGGACCATGCTGGTATAACCTGGGCTTCTCCTGTATACAATTATATATGTACAGCTGGTATAAGTTATACATCTTCTGTATATAGTGATATGGACCATGCTGGTATAACCTGGGTATCTCCTGTATATAATTATATATGTACAGCTGGTATAAGTTATACATCTTCTGTATATAGTGATATGGACCATGCTGGTATAACCTGGGTATCTCCTGTATATAATTATACATGTACAGCTGGTATAAGTTATACATCTTCTGTATACAGTGATATGGACCATGCTGGTATAACCTGGGTATCTCCTGTATATAATTATATATGTACAGCTGGTATAAGTTATACATCTTCTGTATATAGTGATATGGACCATGCTGGTATAACCTGGGTATCTCCTGTATATAATTATACATGTACAGCTGGTATAAGTTATACATCTTCTTGTATATAGTGATATGGAGCATGCCGGTATAACCTGGGTATCTCCTGTATATAATTATATATGTACAGCTGGTATAAGTTATACATCTTCTTGTATATAGTGATATGGAGCATGATGGTATAACCTGGGTATCTCCTGTATACTGTATAATATATACATACAGTTGATATAAGTTGTACATTTTCCAATTCCATGCTGCCGTGATCCCTAATAAGGTAGATTTTGTTTTTTATTGATTGTTAATATTAGAAATGAGCAAATTTCTCAAACATTTTTGAATTTTCCGAAAATATTCGATTCTATCTGAATTCATTCGCTGCGATTTGCATTAAAAACAGCTATTTCCTGGCTGCAGAGAGCCTGTATAGCGGTGTAGAACACTGTGCCTCGCAGTAACATGCATAGGGAGTCTGCTGTGGTAGTGAAATAATACTCAGTATGACATGCAGATGACAGGTGTCGCTCTTTGAATCACTGCACACTTCACTTATTTAGGCACTTACGGGGCCAAAACTAACCAAATAACTCATGTGTGAACTTAGCCTTACAGGCCAATGTTAGCGCCAAGAAGAAATGCGCTCCTTTTACACCGTCGTCAGCTGATTCCACATAGATGTCTACAGAACCTGTTCTATTAAACGCTTATACAAGTAGAGCCCCCGACAGAGTGGAGACGGGGGTCAGCAGTAAGGTTGTGTTGACGTCACTGATTATTTTGCCCTTCCTCTGATCCATCAGAACAATAACCCCCAAAAAACGAATCCTGTCTGTGGAGCATCCGCCTTCACTCGGTCAGCATTTGGTCAGTAATCCATCAGTATTGCTAAAGCCAAGAAAAACAGGAGTGGATCCAAAACAGAGATGAGACGTGAATGGAATATTTGCATGTCTTCTGTGCTTTGTACCCACTCCTGCTTTTGGCTACCAAATCATAAGACAATTCTGATGGGACCATACAGGCCTTACAGCTGCTACACAGACAGGATCCATTGTGCATTTTAGTTTTTTCTTCCTTCTGACAGATCAGAAGAAGGGTCAAATAAATGATGATGTCAACCAGGCCAAAAATGCAAAATAGTGGCCCAGTCATGGAGTGGGGAGAGTGGGAGAACAGCTTGAGAAATCCACAGAGTGGCCCAATGACATAGTGTTGAGGTAGCAGGAGGAGACCAAAGAGTGGCAAGATTACATAGCGGGGAGGTGGCAGCAGCATGAGGAGACCACACAGTGGACCATTTACATAGTGTTGAGGTGGCAGCAGCATGAGGAAGCCACAGAATGGCCCAGTGACATAGTGTTCAGTTAGCAGCCGCGTGAGGAGGTCACAGACTGGCAAGGTGACATAGTGTGGAGGTGGGGGGGTCACTGAAATCCACCATCTTAGATGGTGGATTTCAGTGACCCCTTGCATTACTATACCACTGTTGATATCTTACCTCAGACGGGTACACGTCTGCTCTGTGAATTTTTGATAGTGTGGAGGTGGCAGCAGCATGAGGAAGCCACAGAGTGGCCCAGTCAAATAGTGTTGATTTAGCAGCAGCATGAGGAGACCACAGAGTGGCCAATTTACATAGTGTTGAGGTGGCCGCAGCATGAGGAAGCCACAGAGTGGCCCAGGGAAATAGTGTTGAATTAGCAGCAGCATAAGGAGATCACAGAGTGGCAATTTGACATAGTGTGGAGGTGGCAGCAGCAGCAGCATGAGGAGGCCACAGAGTGGCAAGGTGACATAGTGTTGAGTTAGTAGCAGCAGGAGGAGGCCACAGAGTGGCAACAGAGCAAAGGTAACAGCAGCAGCATCATGAGAAGGCTACAGAGTGGCCCAGTGAAATAGTGTTGATTTAGCAGCAGCATGAGGAGGCCACAGACTGGAAAGGCGACATAGTGTAGAGGTAGCAGCAGAATCAGCAGCATTAGGAGGCCACATACTGGCAAGGTGACATAGTGTGGAGGTTGCAGCATCAGCAGCATGAGGAGGCCACAGAGGGGAAAGGTGACATAGTGTTGAGGTGGCAGCAACAGCTTGAGGAGGCCACAGAGTGGCACTATGACAGTGTAGAGGTGGCAGCAGCATGAGGAGACCACAGAGTGGCCCAGAGACAGAGTAGTGAGTTGGCAGCAGCATGAAAAGACCACAAAGTGGCAAGGTGACATATTGTAGAGGTGGCAGCAGCAGCAGCATGAGGAGGCCACAGAGCGACCCAGTGACATAGTGCTGATTTAGCAGCAGCATAAGGAGACCACAGAGTGGCAAGGTGACATAGTGTTAAGTTAGCGGCAGCATGAGGAGGCCACAGAGTGGCAAGGTGACAGTGTTGAGGTGGCAGCAGCACCATGAGGAGGCCACAGTGTGGCACAATGACACAGTGTGGATGTGGCAGAAGCAGAATGAGTTGAGAGGGATGGTGTGGCACTCTTGTTCTAATTGGATGGGTGCTACAGTTGTGGGTTCCAAGCCCTCAATAATATCAGTATAGAAACTCAAGCACTCCAGTAGATATAGTGATATCAAGGTATTTTTCTTTTAATTGATTTTCTCTGCAGGCAACTCAAAGTGACAGTGTGTGACGTTTCGGTCTATTGCGACTTTTTTCAAACACAAGTTGCCAATGAAGAATCAAAGATCAGGAAAGTGTATTGAGCTTGTAGGCATGTGTGTCCACACCATGAAGAACACGCGTTCAACGTTACTCCTGTCCTTTTGGATCATCAATAAATCGTTTATGGCCTTTCTCTGTTCATATAGTCGGTCCAACATATGGAGGGTGGAATTCCAACAGGTGGAAACGTTGCATATCAGCCTATGTTGGGGGACCCCGTTCTGCCGCTGCAGCTCAAGGAGGGTGTGCTTTACGGTTTACGAGTGGCTGAAGTGCATGCAAAGTTTCCTGGACATTTTTAGGATGTCTTGCAGATGGGTGGAAGACTTCAGGAACCGCTTGACAACCAGATGGAACACCTGTGCCATGCAGAGGGCATGGCTCAGCCCTCCTTGATGCAGCGCCGACACCATGTTCCTCCCGTTGTCGGTCACCATGGTTCTGATTTTGAGTTGTCGAGGAGAAAGCCAGGATTTGATTTCTTGATGAAGGACAAGGAGCAGTTCCTTCCCTGTGTGACTCCGTTCGCCCAGGCAAACGAAGGTGTAGAACAGCGTGATACCGCCGTGCCCTGCACATGTGATATGCTGGAGGGGCAGTGTGAATTGTTCCTCCAGTGGAGATTAAGGACATGGTGGAGGATGAGTAGGCAGAGGCGTACATTGTCGCAGGACCAACGGTGTGAGAACGTGGAGGCGAAAGCGGCGTCACTTGGCCAAGTTGCTGGTTTGGCTTGGCAGGAGCCACATTTACCCAGTAGGCTGTAAAGGACATGTTTTGTCCTTGACGGTAGTTACAGCTCCACACGTTGGCGCTGCCGTGCACTTTGACAGACACTGACAGGCTCAAGGACTGGCCCACCTTCTGTTCTACATATTTGTGCAGGGCTGGAAAAGGAGGGACTGCAGCACCAGCAACTTGGACAGGAACACATTCAGCTTCTGTGCCATTGGATGAGTGCACGCATACTGTTGTCTCCCCCCCCTAATACACGCCAAAAAAGGCTTCAACATCACAAGGGCTAATAAGACATAGAAATATTTTCTAGTAATACACCCTGTTAATCGCTGTATCACACAGAACTTGCACCCCAATAACAAGCAAGGTTTGCTGGAATTACAGAGGTATCATCTATTGCAAACCTGAAAGCAGCAGTATGATGGCAATTTGGATTCCTAGTAAGTGCAGCAAGGTGTAATAGGATTGTTCCTATTACCCAGGCTGTAACCTCCCCTATTGGACCCTGTTCTACTTCAGTACTGTGTAATAATTTCTCCCTATACTTTCCCTACACTGATAATGATCTTTACCTGAACTTCTATTTAGCAAAATACGTTTTCAAGTCTTTCCTAGCACTGTCCCTAGCGCCTGCTGATGTCTCTTCCTGCACTAAGTACACTGGAAAATGGCAGAGGCTATTTATAGGGCTGTGACATCACAGGGCTGGCTGGTTGCTGATTGGCTGCTTGCATGGCATTATGGGTGATACCTTATTCCCAGAGTTGTTTGCTCCATGTCTTAACACGTGCAGCAGCCATTTAAAAAAATTTTGATTTGTTACCACGGAGAGTGAGGAAATTCGGATTCAGTGCGAATCAAATTTTTCCTGAAATTCTGATCGAATTCCACTTCGTCAACTTTGATTCGCTCATCTCTAGTTATTATTGTGGAGATAGAAAACTAAAGGCATCTAAGTATCATATATATATAATATCTAATGCCCTAGAGATTATAGATACTGCAGTTGTTACGGTTATTTCTGTACATAATGTTGGCTTGGAATCAAGTATATTCCTAGTTAAGGTCCGACTCAGAGCTCTCAGGTTGATGATATAACTTTAGAAGATTATTTTACTAGTTGAAAATTGTAGAATAAGAAAATATTAATAATTTAACAGAACTGTAATATGTAATATGCATTTCACTCAGTCATCAAAATCCACAGCAAAATGACAATGATTGCACTTTACAGTTAGTCCAGCAGGTGGAGCTGTGAAAGTATTAGTATATAACTGATTGAAAATGCTCATTGTTTCGTGGTGCACTTGCTAGTGAGCATGTTCCTCTTAATGGTGCACCTAGTGGTCAGACGAGGGAGTGCAAGTAAAAAAAAATATCTTGCTTTAAAGAGTTAACCCAAAAAAGTCACCAAAAAAAAGGTTTTCATTCATTCCCTTTTTAGACCTCTTGCACACAGCAGCACCTTACATTACAAGGTCAATACAACTTATTCCAGTCTTAAATATGATGCAGGTGCCCAGACACACTCAGAAATTTTTTTTTGCCCACATCTGTTCCTCCAGATGTCACCATACACATGCCCGCTTGCTTTGGCCACTGCCAGCCACCTGTGTCCTTTTTTGGTGGGGGCTTATCTCCCCAAAAACAAAAGTAGAGGCCTGCTGAAATCCAACATGACTACCCCTCTCTCCCCCTGACATCTACTGGCGTGGGCAAGTCAGGACTCTCCACATTCATGAAATAGACATCTATTGCCTATGACCCTCTTACCACAAACATGCTTCTTTAGCCTGGACAGCATTACGAAATTGTAATTAAGAAGTGTAGGAGGTTGAGGCCCCTCGGCACGTGCCCCATGTCCCTCTTCCCTCATTTATTTGCCATTTTATTATCCCAGCCACACTTCACTTTCTGTGCAGAGGCCATAGCATGCAAGAATAAACTGATTTTCTATTACACCCTTTTAGCCCTCTCGTGTATGGTAATGATTTTGACAGAAGTTTCATTTTTTTGCAGATATTGAGTCTCATGTCCAGCTGTAACCCTTAACACTGTGCCTAGCATCCCGAGCGTGATACTGCGAGGGTTGGGGAGGTGAATCATTTCCATTTTGTTTCCAAAATGATATCATTTTCAGTACGCGACGTTCTCGATTCTTCAATCTCATTTTATCATGTGTAATCAGCACATAACCCGCAATTGGCTCCGACATCATTACATCATTAAAATTATGGTTTATTCATAAGTCAACAATGTATTCCGGATTGAGTATGAAGAGAGATAGAGGTGCACAGGCTTCCTTCGAGACTGTACTGTATAGGAAATAAATTGACATCCATGATTCCATCCTGACATGTGATGATGCATCATTACTAGAAGCCAATTGTGCAAGTGATGGGGCAGTTGTACTCCTGAAGTCCATCAAGTCATATACCATAGAATGAAAGTTGAGTAATAGTTATCCTATTACAAGCAGGAAGACAACTAGATCAATCTATTTGTGATGGCCCAGTGCTACTAAACTATATATATAAAAAAATGCCCCGACTGGTATCTTCAGCATATCTGACATAATGCATACCTGAATAGTGGACCCTCTGGGTTACCACAGATGGAGGTTAGTACCTCAGTGATTAGGAGTCCATAGGCAACAGCTAAGACCAACAGAACCAGTTCATAGCAGCAAAACCTGAAGCTGGAATTTGTAGTGGATGAAGCAGAAAGTCAGTGATGGCAGAGTTCATGCACAATGTTAATCCAAGCAGAAAATCTAAGGCAAGTAGCAATTCAAGTCAATTCTAGCAATTCAGAAACAATCACTTAACCTTGTTTAGGCAATGAGCGGAGAGGGAGGTATCATTAAGTAGCTATAGAGTTCAGCAATGAGTTAATGGCTGTTTAGTTGCTGAATTTGGTGTACTCAGGTAACATAGAACAGAGGTTCTCAACCTTTGATGACCAAGTAACCCCTAGTGATGTGAAGTTATGAACCAAAGACCAAGAAAGCAAGCAGTCACAAATGTTAAAAATAAGACCATTGTAACGCTACTGATATAGTCTTTGCTCTAAGCCTCTGTCAGCAGTAGCATTAATTGAACAGAATGCAGCACTAAACCTCCTGTCAAAATGACACCACATTAGAACCCATATTGGATGACTATTACTTTTTAAAATTACATTCTGCACTACCAAACATACAGGAGAACACAGCAATCTATACCTCTTACATCCAGTGATGTCTCCTTTGAGATAGATGCTTTCTTTCCACATCTTTTCCAATTGGCCCAGACCGCCATAATGAGTTATTTCAGCCATGTCTTATCTCTGCAGAGTTTGCCACACAGACATCTTAGATTCCTACTTTTCCATCATCCTGCCACCCCAATACTGTTCCCTCTGTGCTTCCCAATACTATATTGCAGAAACAGAGCTTACCCCACAGTACCCCTCCTTTTATAGTTATTGCCACACCGTGCCTTCAAAATTAATTACACCCAGCAAATGCCCCTGACAGTAATAGTGCCATAAACCTAGTGTCCCCAAAATAATTGTGCTAAGCTGATAATGTGTCAGGGGTCCCAAAAGTCCCACAATAGCAATAATATAGTATTTCTCAGAGGGCCCTACAGTTCCCCAATAGAAATAATGCCCTTATAGTGCCCATAGTAATATTCATGTTCCCCATAGTACCCCATTAGCAATAAACTTCTCCATTATGCAACCGGTAGTAATAATACCCTTACAAGTAATAATGCCAGCATATAGTGCCCCCGGTAGAACTAATGCTAATATAATATTGCAGTATTACAAATGTTACCTGTAGTGCTCCATTAGTAATAAAGCCCGCCACAGTTCTTTTTAGTAGCTATAAAGCCCAGTTATATTAAAGCCCCCACAGTGTGCTTAGTAAGTAAATATATGCCCTTATAGTGTCTACAGTAGTACTAATGACCCCTAAAGTGCCCCCCATTAGTGTCTCGCTTGTAGTAATAAAGCCCCCAAAGTATGCCACATAAGTAAGAATGACCATCTATAGAAGTAATAAAGCCACTATAATTCTGTGCCAGTAGAAAAAAATGTCCCCTTATAGTGCCCCCAATAGCACTAATGCCCTCTTGTAATGTGTGTCAGTAAAAAAAAGCCCCCTTATAGTGCCCCCAGTAGTACCAATGTCCCCATAATGACCCCTCCCCCCTAAGTGGCCCAACAGCTTGCTGCCAAAGAAGAATAAACTCCAATCCTCAACAAAATATTATTGGTACCGCGCTCAGACGGGAAAGGGGAAAGTAGGTATGTGATGGGAGTACACCAGTGGGTAATCCTATGTAGTTGCAGTCGCTCTATATCTAATAAAGATTACCTGATCTCCGATGTTCTTTTGTTGAGGTGCACTTTATACTTGGTTGGCACAGGTTCCTTATCAGTTTCCACCATACAATGCCCGCCCCGGCCGGTGGCGTGATGCTGGTGTCCGATCGGGATTTTTTGCAGTGCGCGCTCTCACGGAGCAGCAAGTGACTTCACTTCTGTAGCTAAGGGTCGCTACAGCTGCCATAAAGGTCCCCAACGCGTTTCGCTGTCCTTCCTCAGGGAGTGTTACAAGGCCCTTCTAGTGCTCCTATTTATGCGCTGCACTCATTACTGTTACTATTTAACCCCTTGTGTGCCACTCTTTTATTCTCAGTAGTACACCTGGACGAGACCATTCTTACTCAAATGCAAACCGTTCTATTTCAGTGTTTAAACCGTTTGGTCTTAGGGTGTTCATATTAAATATCCACTTTGTTTCTATTTTAGACATTTCTTTAATTAAATCTCCTCCTCTTTTATTTCTTCTCACTATTTCCACCCCACAAAAGCTTGAACCTGTGAATTTTCCTCCATGTCTTTCTTTGTAGTGCCGTGACAATGGATGTCCTTCGAAATTGTTCTTTATATTGTATATGTGCTCCCCTATTCTTTTCTTGAGCCTTTCATTTTGTGCGAACAACATCGATTTTTATAGTGCAGTATGAAAAAAAGGTATAGGGGAAAACACAAAAGAAGGGAAACAAATGGAGCAGTACAGGAGAATCCAGAAGGGGAGATTAGCAGGGGAGTAGAAAGTGTAATAGGGAATAAAGAGGAAGATAGAAATAGTAGAAAAAAGACTATCAGGAAGACCACGAAGCAGGATTTTTTTCAGGTCCGAAAAAACACAAACAAAAAAGGGGGTGCAAAGGGGGGCAATTCTCCAAAAAGAAAAAAACTAGTAGAGAAGGACAATACAAGTGAGGATCTTGGGCAAAAAATATACAATTTAAATACATATGTACTTAAAAAGGGGAAGAAGCAGTTTTAAAAAAGGGATTAAAGTTCGCACCCACTACATTCTTTAATAGATTTGAGGTGTTCATAGGCATGAGAAATTTTATGAGGAGACTAGCACTGAAAAAATACTTCTTAAAAAAGAAAATAAAAAAGCAACAGTAACGCAGCAATTAAAAAAAAAACATTCAAAAAAGCACTAAAAAAATATACATAAAACAGTAATAGAAAATGAAGACAATTTTAAACATACAAAACTATAGCCCAAATCCAACTACCATCCAACGCAAGAATATTCCTCTGCTTTCAATAATGTTATGAACCAGGTCACGAAAGATATACGTAAAATCCACCAACCAAAAAAGAAAAACAATACCTGAGAAATATCACCAATGAAGAGAAAAAAGCTATTACCAACATGCAGGAAAATAATCAAGTCATTATTCGCCCCGCCGACAAAGGGGGCGGATGGTTATAATGGATAAGGAAAATTACAACAAAGAGGCAGAAAATATATTGGGGGACAATTTTTTAGATTTAACTATTTACATAGAAGGGGACAGGATTTGCACTAAAACGTTCAACAAACCGACTGACGCAAAAAGTTTTATCTCCGTGGAAAGTTGCCACCTACCACGCCGGCTAGAAAATGTCCCAAGAAGTCAGTTTCTACGTATTAAAAGAAACTGTACTGAAGAAGCTGAATATGAAAGAGAGGCAAAATGCTTGCAGAATAAATTTGAATATAAAGGCTATGACAAAAGGAAGCTAGAACAAAAAAGGCCAATTAAATAGATTAACCCTGCGGGACGGAGGAAGAAATAAAGAACATTGAATCGGTGGAAGAGGAATTCATAATCCCACCGATAATTATACCTTATAACTGTCAGGCAGGACAATTCAGAAAAATAATTAAAAAACGTTGGGACAACCTAAAAGAGGATAAAATTATTGGTGAATTAATTCCCTCGACACCAAAATTTGTATATTGTAAAGCCAGAAATATCGACAACCTTATAGCGCCCACACATAGATGTATAACAGCAAATAACAGAGGTAAAGTAGCGAAAAAAGATGAGCAACTATCAGGCTTTTACCCAAGCAAGAAATGCATGGGGTGTAAACTACTAATGAATAATAAGAGTAAATTGTGTATAGAGAATACAAAGGGCTCATTTAAACAAAGTATTAAACAATTTATAACGTGTAACACTATGGGAACAATATATACAATAACCCGCCCCTGCAAAGAGATCTATGTTGGGCGCACGAAAAGACAGCTCAAGAAAAGAATAGGGGAGCACATATACAATATAAAGAAAAGATTCGAAGGACATCCATTGTCACGGCACTACAAAGAAAGACATGGAGGAAAATTCACAGGTTCAAGCCTTTGTGGGGTGGAAATAGTGAGATTTCATTAAAGAAATGTCTAAAATAGAAACAAAGTGGATATTTAATATGAACACCCTAAGACCAAACGGTTTAAACACTGAAATAGAACGGTTTGCATTTGAGTAAAAATGGTCTCGTCCAGGTGTACTACTCAGAATAAAAGAGTGGCACACAAGGGGTTAAATAGTAACAGTAATGAGTGCAGCGCATAAATAGAAGCACTAGAAGGGCCTTGTAACACTCCCTGAGGAAGGACAGCGTCTGTCGCGTTGGAGACCTTTTTGGCAGCTGTAGCGACCCTTAACGACAGAAAAATCCCGATCAAACACCAGCATCACGCCACCGGCCGGGGCGGGCATTGTATTGTGGAAACTGTTAAGGACCCTGTGCCAACCAAGTATAAAGTGCACCTCAACAAAAGAACATCGGAGATAAGGTAATCTTTATTAGATATAGAGCGACTGCAACTACATAGGATTACCCACTGGTGTACTCACATCACATACCTACTTTCCCCTTTCCCGTCTGAGCGCGGTACCAATAATATTTTGTTGGTGTCTTCATTGCATGCAGCAGTTTGTGCGGTCCTGCTGCGATACCGCTGCCTTATAGGTCTTGCAAAATAGCAGTGCGCTACTGTCAGCAATCTATACAGATACCTAAACTCCAATCATCACCTCCATGTCACTGTCAGTGATTCATTGTAGAACACAGGGCTCTTGCAGCCCGGCTCAGGTGGCGCAATGATGTCACCGTGCCGCCTGCGCTGGCCTCTGATATGCTTCAGGCCTTGTGCAGATTTGAATATCAAGAGGACTGAAAAAAACAGTGCTGGCTGCTAGGGCAGCAACACCGCATACTCCGTCAACTCGCTCTTACTGCAGGTTGAGAACCACTGACCTAGCAGTGCTGACTTTGATGCATGGTCTCCTGCCAGCGGTGAAGGACCTAGCAGGCATAGAAAGTAACAATATTAAATTAAGTTGAATGAATTTGAATTGAAATTTTTAGTTTTTATCTCCTTCTCTATTCCGGGCAATCATCGCACTTTACATTCATCTGTAGTTTTTAACTTGATGTTGAAAACTACAATTTGTGGCGTGCAACAAGGGACATTCACAAACCCCTTCTACCTCACAGGCTGGCTTGTGGTTGCATTCAGGTTCAATTGCTTAACCCACGGAGCATAAACGTAACTGCAAGCTGAATATTGTCTTGGTTGCATGACCTGCGCACGTTCATTTCTTCTAGTAGATTTCCCAGTCCCCGATATATTATGTCACTGTGGACATCCTGTGAATTGGGGGAATGGAGTGCAAAAAAAAAACCACTTGTCCAATGTAGGACTGGATCAAGCTCTTCTGGTCTTGGATAGCCAGTATCACTTCCATTCATGTTGGGCTTTTTCTGTTCTTTTTACACAATTTTTGGATTTTTGTATGGGATGTTAATGGAATAGAAAATAAATATTGTGGCAGGCATCGCATGGCCTGCAACAGAAACTCCTAATATCAGCTGAATCAGCAAGCAAGTATAATACAAACTTGGGTGCAACAAAAAAAAGTCTTGGAAAACTCCTTTAACATTGATGTCTTGCAGCCTTGAGTCCAGGTTTGAATATAGATTGTAGTAGAATATGCATGCATTTAACAAGGGATATCATTTTCTTCCACATTTTGGATATTTTTTTTACAAAAACGCTCTAAGCACAAAAACGTTGTGACCTTGCGATTGCAATAGATGCTTATACTGTAGGTAATATATTTGTGTTATACCAACTAGGTCAAGAGTAAATAAAAATCTAGACTGCCATATTATTGATTTACGTGATCCCGGACGAGCCCCCAAGTGGGATGAACAAAACTCAATGCCGGTAAATGCTGCATGTTATTACAGATTGAAGACCTGGCTATAGATCTTTAGCTTTGTATACGGCTTTGTTCTTTAGGTAACCATACTGAAGTATCTGTGTGGGAAGCTCCTCGTGTAGTTAGAACAAGACATTGATACTGTGCTAATTAGATTTCATGAATCACAAACTTTTTTGTTCAAGATGAGAAGCAAAAAACAAAGCTAAAACCTTTCAGCTTTGTGTAAAATAATATCATTAGGGATTTCCTGAATTTATATGTTTGGCCTGGTATATAAGTAATGATTAGATTTTTTTTACTGTACGAGGGGAAAGGAACATTTCCTTTTTAAATCTGCTCATTGAGAAAACATTGTAATTATACTACGTTCAATATGCATGGGAGCATTTTTGGGGTCTTGTTTACTTTAGACAGGAGGGACATGATTTCCCTATACAAATATATAAATGGGCTAAAAAAATAAAATAAAAAAAGATGTTCCATGTAAACCCCCCCCCCCCCCCAAAAGACAAGGGGGCACTGGCTCCATCTGGAAAATAAAAAGTTCTATCTCCAAAGGCGACAGGCAAATTTACCATAAGAACTGTAAATTTATGGAATCGTCAACGCAGGACGTGGTCATAGTATAGGGTTTTAAAAAGAATTTTGATGAATATTTAAAAAATTGGATAACAATAATGCTTATGAAATTTTTTAGAAATCTGGGTCTCACTCCCCTTAACAAAAATTCACATCCTCACTCATCCATTGGTTGAACTTGACGGACTTAAGTTTTTTTTTTTCCAACAGTTTTCTATGTAAATATGTTATGTGTATTGGGACCTCTCGACTCCCTCCTGACAGTCAATGTCAGGAAAGAGAGGGATTGGACATGTTTACTGTCCACAGGGAGATAATCCGCCACCAGAGGTGTCTGGCATTGTCTTACTTCCCTGTTGAGAATCAAGAAGAACAGCTGCCAGCCAAATACTCAACTGAACAGAAATTAAAGGTGTATGGGCCCCGTTAGGGGCTTGCAAATATCCGCTCTATCCCATACAAATAGAAGAGTAGTAAAGAAAGTGCAACAGACAGTGTTACAGGGTGTGGAACTTCTGTGCCAACTGACCAGTGTGACTTTGGGCTAAACCTATGGGCGTTGTCCTGGTGGTCCCCTGATACTCACCCTTTAGTCCCTGTACAGGAATTTAGACTTTGCTGCAGGGGAGCCACCAATCCGTTACCACCTGGTGTGGTCCAGGTGTAGTTGTCAGCTGACCTACTGGGTTTAGAAACGCTAGTGCAAAGTACCAAAAGGATAACGCAATACTCATAGTCATGAAACTAACCAAGGATCAGGACAGACAGGGTTCATGTATATCCTTGAAACAGGTCAGAGAGGAGGAAGGCAGCAATAGGGCAAAACGGTGAACTGGCAAGGGTCTGGAAAGGAGACGTGGAGCAAAATCATTAGTAGAAATTCAGAACACAGGTAGTCAGACAGATAATACCTTCACTTGGCAAATTAGAGACTAGGAACCTTGTCATACACATGCAGGCCACCTCCTGTAGAACTTAACTAGGATGCCGGTGGCCAGGAGCATCGCCAGCAGGATTATAGGACAGAGCGGGGAAGCAGCAGTAACCCGTGTGTCGTTTATGCCCCCAGGGAAGAGCATGGCAGCGGTTGGCAGACTGGGGACGGACTGGCAGCTGGGCAGACTACCAGCATAACAGGAAGGTTTTAAAGCATCAGTTTGAGGTGCACTACATGATCTTTTGGTGTTTAGTCCTGATTGCCTGAGTGCATAATTTTAAGAAAGACTGTTACCACATCAAGTTTGGTTGTAACCTACGGAAAAGGACTATACAACGGGAACCATGTTTCCCAGGGAAGAAAACTTGACCTGGACTGGAAGTAGGGTAGAGAGTTGTTGGTACCACGTGAGAGTGGCTCAGCTGAAGTCTGCAGCCAGCAGTTACTCCATTGGCAGAGCGGCAGCAGTACCAGAGCCAAGGGGTCAAGTTGGCCTTGTGACTCTGCAAATCCTGGTCAACCAAATTACCACTGCATCAGGTTTGCTTCCAACCTCCCATTACCATGTCAAAATTGGTGACATCACTAAACCCAAGCTGCTGACCCAAAGAACTCCCCCCTGGTGGCACCCTGATACATAGCATGGTCACATGAAGGCATAGTTTGTGCAAGTTAAAGTTTCTAGAATGCAACTTGAGGAATTTATATGCAGTAAACGTTCCATTAAGAGTGATTGATGGGACGTGTATTGGTATTTTTGCTGTTCATCCAAGTTGCATTTCAAATATCTGTCTTTCCTGTTAATCAAGTTTCCAAGTGGCGATAACAAATCACTCAATTAAAATTTTGATTTTACATTATGTTCCAGGCAACAATGGGAGCCGCGGCATTTTATCTTCCCGTGAAACGCTGCTTAATATGTGTATTTATTCAGATGCTAATTTATATTATGACAATAGAGAGCTGCGCGAATTGCTGCCTCGTAAAATGAACGCCTTTTAGCGTCTTGATCCTCGGTGCTGCACGGGATGTTTATTCCGAGAGATCCTGGGCTGGGTCATCTTTTAATTACAGCACCAATCTGCGGCAAGGTTTAGACTAATTGCAAAACATTTTCCTTTGGGAAATGTACGTTTTATTTTCTAGTTGGTTGTTTAATTAATCTTTTGCTCTTTGATGTTTCGCGTATAATTGAAAACTCACATCAGTGAGCGATAAGTGCGATTAATTTAAATGGATATGACTGTAATCTGCTTCCATAGGACCCCTAGACTCACCTGTGCGAGATCAATGTTGAACTCCAGTTAATATGCTCAAGGGAAGGAAAATGGGCTGGGACGTCATTGTCGGAGCGGTGGAGCCTCGTGTCGCTACGAGCTGAGCTTTATCTTGCTTTGCATGTAGAAAGGAAATTAAAGCTAATAATTCCGTGATAAGCCAATCAATATTTCCAGTAATGCCACCAGAGGCGCTGCCTTAAAAGGGGAGATGTATTATTCAAAGGGGTCTTTACATTTCACGACCCAATATAAGAGCCTGGAGGACTTGCTGGAAGGCAGACATATTTAATTGTGGATGTCACATGATCAGCTCAGCCTTCCAAGGGTTGCAAAAGATCTGGGTCTAAAGCTCCAATGCGTATGTGTTACATTTTCAGTCCAACCTCCCCCACGTCCTGGTGCAAAAAACATATTTTTAATTTTTTATTGCTGGATGGATATTACTTTTTAAATACATTCAACAATGTTTTGATTGTTAACCTCATATTCTCCATTTGGCCCAGACTGCCATGACAACATCTTCCAGCCATGTCTTGTCTCTGCAGAGTTTGCCACACATACATCTTAGGTTTCTCACTTTTTCATAATTTTTCTCATCCTAATACTCCAACTTTGTCATCCTGCTACCACCCCTATTCTGCCGACTGTGCCCCTCAGTGCTCCCAAATACTATACTGCAGAAATAAGTGTCAGAAAGATAGTCTCCCATAGTAACAGTGCTCTCAAAAATGCCACCAGTAGTAGTAATAGATCTGTTCCAGGTGCCCTGTACAGTGCCAACAGTAGTTATGAAGCCCCCTCACAGTGCCCTAGTAGTAACTAAAGGCCTTCATAATGCCCTGAGTAGTTAACATCTCCCCTATACTTGCTTCAGTAGTAATATGCTCCTTCTGAGTAGCTCCATTAGTAATAAAGCCCTATGCAGTGCCCCTAGTAGTGATAAATCCAGCATAGTTCCCCCAGTATTAAAAAGGTCCCCTCTAGTGTTCTCAGGTCCTCCAGTTGTGCCCCTGAGTAATAATAAGGACCCTCCATAGTGACCCTAATGTAATAAGTTCCCATTTAGTGTTTCCAGTAGTAATAATGTTCCTCTGTTTGAATCTCCAGGAGTAGGAAGACCCCCTACAGTGCGCCAGTTTTGTTCCCCCAAAGTGGCAAAGGGAAAAAAAGAAATACTTGACTCTCATTTCATTCCACCATCTGCAATTTTATGAAGGCCACAGCCCATAGCCTTAAATGCTTGCACCCCTGCAAAAGTGGTCATGATGACATCATTGTGTTGCCAACATCATTGACACATCCTCACATAGGCATCAGTTCTGGTGGTCTATGAGGGTGAATGGATGGGACCAGGAGACGTCAACGTTGTACTCAGCTGTAGGATGCATTAATAGTTTATTGTAATGCTCGATTTGGGGCCCTGGACAAAACATCCAGAGTCCGAGCCTCTGCCTCTAATCTTAGGTTCTCCTGTTGGGTTCTGGAAGAATATATAATGCTTATCTAATATGCTGTATTAGGACTTCACAATGATCTATGATTTCAGCTTATCTGCATTGCCTTATTGAGTCTGAGGTAGTCTCTCATGTGATTAGAGCTTCCTTCAGACGTTTTTACATAATTTTTGGGGTTTTATAACTCTAAATTTACACTACATGAGCAGTTATGGTCCTGATACCTGGTGCTTTTTCCCAGTTTGGCTGGATACTTCTTCATTATGCGCAGGACAAGTGAAAAAAATACTTTAACTCCATCCTTAAGCATGGTAAGTGGCAACTGACCAGAGTAGGACAAGCCTAGGTTCTGGATGAAAGTATAATGGCATGAACTTGTTTTAGAGTGGTCTTCGTTATTGACCTATGACAGGCCAGGCCATGTGGGCAGACCACGTGACTGCTGTATGGTTCTCAAAGGCACAGGGCCCAGTCCTGGTTGTTCCAAGTCTTTAGCTATGAAGTGGCAAGAACCTGCACAGGGTCATAGAAGGCATGGGTTTGGGGGGGGAACAAACACCAGGCCCCATTGTCCTCTATAGCACAAATGGGAGCAAAAATAGGGGGCCCTCTATGCATGTGTACATATAACGAATCCATGGAGAAAATAATTTTTACCAAAGGCTTTTGCATTCAACAATGCGGGTACTTTTGTAGGTGTTCGCTCAAAAATATTAAAGTGGCTTTCCAGCTACTGATGACCTATCCTTACGATCGGTCATCAACATCTGATTTGTGAGGGCCATTACTCCCAGAACCCCTGGGGATCAGTTGTTAGAAGGGGATGCTATGCTACAGCCTCTTTGTGATGGCAGTCAATGGGATTGAGCTGCAATAACAGGCACAGCCGCGATAGAATAAACGACACTGTGCTTAGCACGCTATGAAGAGGAGACAGCATTAGTGTAAACGCCAAAGCTCTTTTAAACAGCTGATCTGCAGTTGGACCACCAACGATCAGATATGAATTACCTACCCTGAAGATAGATCATGAGTATTTTAGTCCTGGACAACCCCTTTAATGGTCCTCCCCTATGCTAAAATCTGTCAGCCAAACTATTTTTATCTAATGCAAAAAGAAAGGGACCGTTCTCCTTGTGGAGATCCAGCTGGTAGGAAGTCTTTAGAGCAATGGCCTATGGGAAAAAAAACATGCAAATTAGGTTTCCCTAGATGGAAAAACGCTGTCTCTCTAGTGCCATCTATAGGTAGCTGCCTTGTAAGTCGAGCCTTGACTTATGACCAAGGATACAATCCAAACCAGACACCCTCATGCGTGCACAATGCCATATCGAGGTGTTGCTTGTCTCCGGGTTCTGATTGGACATTTTAATGATAGATATGACATCATCAGCACAGTACCTCCCATGGTTTGCATGCAGCCGCTGCCTAGTTCACCGTGTGGTATTTTTTTCCTATTCATTTGCATTGATTAATATTCTATAAAAATAAACATTTACAGATTAATATTGCCGGATCTGAATATGTAGTGACTAAATAGGTCGTCATCGGATGGATGGAGCCCAACGGCGCCTGCGACTCTGGAGTAAATTATAGCAAAATAAAACTCTTGTATTCTAACCAGGAGTAATTAGCTTCATTATCCGGCAGATATTTATCCTCTGATGTTCAGTATCTATGCCAGAAACCAGAGCTCAGTGATCAGGACGCGGAGAATATTGTCCTGACGGAGAAGAAAGAGCCGGCCGGGGATGAGACCAGCCCTGGGGACAACATGGCTGAAGAGATATTTATCTTACAGAGCGAATGCATACAATGCAGACTTCTTTCATTAATAACCCATTCACGTTTTAGGTATGCAGCTCCAATGAAGACCTACAGTATGTGTCTTCATGGCTACAGACCTTAACCAAACCCTGCAGTCATATGTTACTCATGGAGCGGGTGCTCCAACTTGGACTCCCTCTCTGAGCGAGACTAGGCACCTCTCTGTACAAGCGGCTCCCATTCTACAGGACCAGCACTGTTCTTATATCACGTGGACCGCCATTGGCAGAGGGTGCATGGAATGGAGCCACACATTCCAAAAGGGGCTATCTCTGATGAAACAGCCTCTGTCCGTATGTCCTGTCAAGGCATATGGGTGGTCCTTGCTCGAGATCCTCCCTATGAGCCAGAACGGAGAGCTGCTCCGGTAGAGTTGAGACAGCCCGTCCATGTATCACGTAGACTACACGTATGGGAGTTTGGGTGTTAGAGAAGCCAGATTTACAGGGACCGGTCAGGAGGCAACCCCTTTAATTCAGCCATTTTCTACGATTTCCTATAGCCTTATACATGTGCACGGCAGCTGGAAGGCCATCACCCTCCTTCTATCTATGTCCAGAGAGAAGTGCGGGCAGCTCTTCTGTTTCTTTTTACCTGAGATCTATGCCGGAGATGGTTTTCTAATGGTCGTAAGGTGAGGATTGTAGCCGTAGAGTGCACAGTAATTGCTTCATCCAGCAATGATCGATTTTATTTTTACAAGGTCGCAATGGAGGAAAGGTAGACGGTGGCGAGAAGAGAGCATCTTATGAGGGAGAGGTGTAGAATCTGATGAGTTTTGGGGCTCCAGTTTATTGTAAATTAACAAAAATAGCTACTAGGGGATTTATTATTGGCACAGGGAATGATACATAAAAGCTTAACTATCTAACTAAAGGACAGGAGCAAAGGGAACATAAGGGAAGGACGTGCAGAACCAGCTATCTGTCACGAGGGTGTCAAGAGCCACGTCTGACTCCGTTATACCCGGGGTCAGGAAGTCGCAGCGGGTGGCTGCGCGCTCTATGCCTAAAGATCACGGTGTTTCTTAGTGTTTGTTTTCTGTGTTTGCCTTGCTATCCTTTTTGTCTCACTCAGGGATCCGTAGCTTCTCCTCCTCAGCTGTTTCTTGTCTGCCACTCCCAAACTCCTTATATTCTCCTCTCACACTTCTCTTGTTGCCAGTTATAGAGCTTCCTGCCTGGACATCTATACTGACCCACTGGAGCTGTGAATCCTGGTTGTTGTTCCAGAGTGCTACCCTCCGGATCCCTGTTGGGCTTTTGTTGTCTCCTGTTGTTGCCCACCTGGGATTATATGTTTAGTTTGTATTGTCTGTCCTCCCCTTGGTGTTTTCCTCTAGAGCTAGTGGTGCGGACTAGTGTTCCCACCGCCCTGTTCACTATCTAGGGCTCATCCTAGGGAAAGCCAGGGTTTTAGGCACGTGATCGGCGTACGGGTGAGGAACCCGTCTAGGGACGACAGGGCAGCCAGGTGCCAGACGCAAGGTGAGTCAGGGGTCACCACCTTCCCTCTCACTAGGGCAGGGCCTCCCTCTGTTCCTCCCTCCGTGTCACGTATGTGACAGTTACGCCGATCGTGATATTATAACTGGCCCTTATTTTTTGAGGAAAAAAAAATAAATAAAAAAAAAAAAAAAATTTATTTAATTTTTTTTTCTCTACTTAGAATTCAATATGGATCCTATTGCTGCTTTGGCAAAACAGCTTCAAGGCCTGTCTTTGGAGGTGGCAGGATTGAAGGCGTCTGTCCTCCAACAGCAGCAGCAAATGCAGCAGACCGTAAGCCCAGCGGTTGCTATGGGTAACCAGGTTGTTACAGAACCCAAGGTTGTTCTTCCTGACAGATTCTCTGGGGGAAGGGACAAATTTGTGTTGTTCCGTGAGGCCTGCAAATTATATTTTAAGCTGCGCCCTTACTCCTCAGGTAATGAAGAACAGCGGGTGGGGATTGTTATTTCCCTGCTTCAGGGGGACCCGCAATCCTGGGCGTTCTCGTTACCCCCTGGTTCCCAGGCTCTCCGGTCAGTGGAGGGATTTTTTGGGGCTTTGGGTCTCATATATGATGACCCTGACCGTGTCGCCCTGGCTGAGTCGAAGTTACGGAGACTCCTACAAGGAGATCGGCCAGCAGAGGAATATTGCTCAGAGTTCCGTAGGTGGGCTACGGATACTCAGTGGAACGACCCGGCTCTCAGGAGTCAGTTCTGCTCTGGGTTATCTGAAAGGGTTAAGGATGCGCTGGCGCTGTATGAGACTCCCCTTTCCCTTGATGCTGTTATGTCCCTCTCTATCAGGATAGATAGACGTCTTAGGGAGAGATCGAAAATTCCTGAGCAATCGGTAACCTCTCCCAAGCAGCAGTTAGTCTGTACTGACTTGGATGAGCCTATGCAGCTAGGAGGAACTTCTCGTCAGGTCCGTCCTCCTGAGGTTCGCCGTAGGTGGGGGGCTTGTTTTTTCTGTGGGGAGAGGGGTCATTTCATTAATGTCTGTCCCTCCTTTCCCAAAAACAAAAGACCGTCGGAACTACTAACCCCAGGCTG
This sequence comes from Bufo gargarizans, assembly GCF_014858855.1. NCBI lineage: Eukaryota > Metazoa > Chordata > Amphibia > Anura > Bufonidae > Bufo > Bufo gargarizans. The sequence goes on along the minus strand of NC_058083.1, from coordinate 536,161,205 downwards.
TGCGGAGGATGTCAGCCGGGGGGTATACGTTTCCTCCATACGAACATCTCAATTTGTGTTGCCAGCGGTTATTGTTTTTGGCGCTAAGACGGAGACTATTTCTTTTTTTCTAGACAGTGGTGCAGGGGTAAATTTGATAGATGCCCATTTTGCCCGCACTATGGGTTTGTCTCTCTGTACGCTGCAGAGACCCATTCCCATATTCGCTATTGACTCTGCTCCTCTGTCTCAGAGAAACCTCACTCACGTTGTCCATAACTTACATCTTCGGGTAGGGGACCACCATAAGGAGCGTCTTTCATGTTACGTTCTGGAGGGCCTTCCCTCTCCTGTGGTATTGGGTCTTCCCTGGTTGGTAGCGCACAATCCAGTGGTGGATTGGCAGGCCAGGGAGATATTGGAGTGGAGTGAGCATTGCAGAGAGAATTGCTTAAATAACAATTGCTTAATCGCCTCCATAGCTTCCCTACCTACATTTATTTCGGACTTTGAGGACGTTTTTTCTGAAAAGGGTTGTCAGAAGCTACCACCTCATCGTCCTTATGATTGCCCGGTTAACCTGATTCCCGGTGCAAAATTACCCAAGTCCAGGTTGTATAATCTTTCGGGTCCCGAGAGACAAGCCATGAAAGATTATATCTCCGAGAGTCTGGCCAAGGGACACATCAGACCCTCTTCTTCACCCGTGGCTGCAGGGTTTTTCTTTGTTAAAAAGAAAGATGGGGGCCTGCGTCCTTGCCTAGATTTCCGTGAGCTAAACCGGATAACCGTCCGAGACCCATACCCTCTTCCTCTCATTCCTGACCTTTTTAATCAGATTGCGGGTGCTAGGTGGTTCTCCAAACTTGATCTTAGGGGGGCCTACAATCTGATTCGTATCAAGGAAGGGGATGAGTGGAAGACAGCTTTTAACACCCCTGAGGGGCATTACGAAAATTTAGTCATGCCTTTCGGTCTGACCAATGCCCCTGCTGTCTTCCAACATTTCGTTAATGATATTTTTAGTCATCTCATCGGCAGGTTTGTAGTCATATACCTAGATGATATCTTAATTTATTCGGCTGATCTGAAAACACATGAAGTACATGTCAGGCAAGTACTGCAGGTCCTACGGACGAATAAATTATATGCGAAAATTGAAAAATGTGTCTTCGCCGTTCAGGAAATACAATTCCTGGGATATCTATTATCTGCTTCAGGTTTCCGTATGGATCCTGGGAAGGTCCAGGCAATTTTAGATTGGGATCTTCCTGAGAACCTTAAAGCTCTACAACGGTTTTTGGGTTTCGCAAATTTCTACAGAAAGTTTATTAAAAATTATTCAGTGATCGTTAAACCCCTTACTGACATGACTAGGAAGGGGACTGATTTTTCTAAATGGTCTGACGCCGCTAAAATTGCATTTTCCTCTCTAAAAGAGAGATTTACCTCGGCACCTGTTCTAATTCAACCTGATGTCTCCCAGCCTTTTATTGTTGAAGTTGATGCGTCGGAGGTTGGAGTGGGGGCTGTTTTGTCTCAGGGTCCGTCTCCTGGCAAATGGCGTCCTTGCGCTTTCTTTTCCAAAAAATTATCTGCAGCAGAAAAGAACTATGATATTGGAAATAGGGAACTGTTGGCGATTAAACTGGCGTTTGAAGAGTGGCGTCACTTCTTAGAGGGAGCAATCCATCCCGTCACGGTAATTACGGATCACAAAAACCTTCTGTACCTAGAATCGGCTAAGCGTCTCACCCCTAGACAAGCTAGGTGGTCGCTATTCTTTACCAGATTTAACTTTGTAATCACCTATCGTCCTGGGGCAAAAAATACCAAGGCAGACGCATTGTCTCGTAGTTTCCCTGGAGGGGGTAATGTTAGTGATCCGGTACCTATTTTACAAAGAGGAGTGGTTGTCTCGGCTGTACACTCTGTTCTAGAGGGAAAGGTGTTAGAGGCCCAGGGGGACGCCCCGGCCTCTTGCCCCTCAGAGAAATTGTTTGTACCGTTAAACCTGCGTCTTGAGTTATTGAAGGAACATCATAATTCGGCACTTGCTGGGCACCCGGGTAGTAAAGCAACCTTGGAGCTATTGTCTCGTCGTTTTTGGTGGCCAAGGTTGCGTCAGGATGTAATAGATTTCGTGTCTACTTGTTCTACTTGTGCACGCGCGAAAGTCTCTCATACACGTCCAGCAGGGTCTTTACTGCCACTTTTCATCCCCAATAGACCATGGACACATCTATCAATGGATTTCATCACTGACTTACCTTTGTCTGCGGGTAAAACAGTTATCTTGGTAGTAGTAGACAGGTTTAGCAAAATGGTACACTTTATTGCGCTACCCGCACTTCCTAATGCTAAGACTCTTGCTCAGGTGTTTATCAGTGAAATCGTGAAGCTTCACGGGGTCCCTTCCGATGTGGTTTCGGATCGGGGAACCCAGTTTATTTCTAAGTTTTGGAAAGCTTTTTGTACCCGTTTAGGGGTACACTTATCCTTTTCCTCAGCTTTCCATCCTCAGTCGAATGGACAGACTGAGCGTACCAACCAAAACCTAGAAACATATTTAAGGTGTTTTGCGTCTGAAAACCAAGAGGTGTGGTCATCATATTTACCGTTAGCCGAGTTTGCCATAAATAATCGCCGTCAGGAATCCACTGGCAAGTCACCATTTCTTGGTGCATACGGTTTTCATCCCCAATTTTGTACTTTCAAAGAGGGGGGGTCTTCTGGGGTTCCCGAAGAGGAACGGTTTTCTTCATCTCTTTCATCGGTATGGCAGAAGGTGCAAGCTAACTTGAAAAATATGAGTGGTAAATACAAATGCATGGCCGATAAGAAACGGTCGCCAGGTCCGGACCTAGGAGTGAATGACTATGTGTGGTTGTCTACTAGGAATATTAAGTTGAAGGTTCCCTCTTGGAAACTGGGTCCTAGGTTCATTGGTCCGTATAAAATTGTAGCCGTCATTAACCCTGTGGCTTTTCGCCTGGAGCTACCTCAGACTTTTAAGATCCATAACGTCTTCCATAAGTCGTTGCTCAAGAAGTATGTTCCACCTCTAGAACCATCACCGCTGCCACCTCCTCCTGTTGTTGTGGATGGTAATCTGGAGTTTCAAATATCCAGAATTGTTGATTCTCGTCGGGTCCGCCGCTCTCTTCAGTATCTGGTGCATTGGAGGGGTTACGGTCCCGAGGAAAGAATGTGGGTTCCAGCGTCAGAGGTAAACGCCAACAGGTTGATTCAGGCTTTCCATGTCTCTCATCCGGAGAGACCTGGTCCTGAGTGTCCGGAGGCCCCTCGTGAAAGGGGGGGTACTGTCACGAGGGTGTCAAGAGCCACGTCTGACTCCGTTATACCCGGGGTCAGGAAGTCGCAGCGGGTGGCTGCGCGCTCTATGCCTAAAGATCACGGTGTTTCTTAGTGTTTGTTTTCTGTGTTTGCCTTGCTATCCTTTTTGTCTCACTCAGGGATCCGTAGCTTCTCCTCCTCAGCTGTTTCTTGTCTGCCACTCCCAAACTCCTTATATTCTCCTCTCACACTTCTCTTGTTGCCAGTTATAGAGCTTCCTGCCTGGACATCTATACTGACCCACTGGAGCTGTGAATCCTGGTTGTTGTTCCAGAGTGCTACCCTCCGGATCCCTGTTGGGCTTTTGTTGTCTCCTGTTGTTGCCCACCTGGGATTATATGTTTAGTTTGTATTGTCTGTCCTCCCCTTGGTGTTTTCCTCTAGAGCTAGTGGTGCGGACTAGTGTTCCCACCGCCCTGTTCACTATCTAGGGCTCATCCTAGGGAAAGCCAGGGTTTTAGGCACGTGATCGGCGTACGGGTGAGGAACCCGTCTAGGGACGACAGGGCAGCCAGGTGCCAGACGCAAGGTGAGTCAGGGGTCACCACCTTCCCTCTCACTAGGGCAGGGCCTCCCTCTGTTCCTCCCTCCGTGTCACGTATGTGACAGTTACGCCGATCGTGATACTATCAGTCTGGAATACCTCCTAGATACTGTCTCAGCCAATTAGCACAGCCCATTATAGTTTGTAGACACACTTGTAGAGGTAAACACCTTCCTGTAGGTGGCCTCCTTCAGTCCAGAGTTGTCCTTCCTCTGAAGGTCAAAAAGACTTGCAGAACAGGTCACCACAGGCCGTCATTCCCCCCAGATATGGAAGCCTCAGAAAGCACATGTTCATAGGTGTGCTCGTCAAGGGGCAAGACCCCATATTGTCCCCCCAGTCATGGTGATTCTTGATTTCCAAGATCAGTGTCTATTGTCTGTTGAGCAGATAAGACTTGGCCATATCCATTGCTTTGTGGGAGAGCTGTTGGGGTAGTTATGGCCCAATTCCACTCAGTCAGGAGTAAAAAAAAAAAAATGTTGGTCTTCAAACAAGAGTTTTTCTTAGGGGTTGCATATTTACGATGCAGAAAAGAAAATGTGTCTGGAGAAGAGCAATTGGTTGGGTTGAGGTGGAAGCCATAGTCACCCCCCAGGAGCAATGACAAGTGATGGGCCCTGGGCCTCCATCAGCGGCTGTTAAACATGATGGTGGTGGTGGCTGTGCTTCAGGGAGAAGACCAGGAAGACCACTGCTCTACAGTGCAGGACATTCTTGGTATATGCTGGGTGAATGGCGGCTTATAGATACGTTGGAGTATGCGCCATGTGAACGTGTAGTGAAAATGAGATCCAAACTGGGGAGAGGCTCCTGAAGAGAACATTGATGTCTAGGAGCACATCATCTACCTCTCTCTCTCTTTCTCTCTCTTTTTCTCTCTCTCTCTGTATTTCTCGTTATCGCTCTTTCTCTCTATATATCTCTCTATGCGCTCTCCATCTCTCTATATATCTCTCTATGCTCTCTCCATCTCTCTATATATCTCTCTATGCTCTCTCCATCTCTCTCTCCACCTCTCTATATATCTCTCTATGCTCTCTCCATCTCTCTATGCTCTCTCCATCTCTCTCTTTCTCTCTGTATATCTCTCTATGCTCTCTCCATCTCTCTGTATCTCTCTATATTTATCTCTCTTTGCTCTCTTCATCTCTCTCTCTCGCTCTTTCTCTGTTTCTCTCTATATATATCTCTCTATGCTCTCTCCATCTCTATCTCTCTCTCCATCTCTCTATATATCTCTCTCTATATCTCTCTATGCTCCCTCCATCTCTATCTCTATCTCTTTCTCTCTATCTCTCTATATATATCTCTATGCTTTCTCCATATCTCTCTCTCTCCATCTCTCTCTCTCTCTATATATATATATATATATATATATATATATCTGTATGCTCTCTCCATCTCTCTCTTTCTCTCTATATATCTCTCTATTCTCTCTTAGTCTCGCTCTTTCTCGCTATATATCTCTCTATGCTCTCTCCATCTCTCTCTCCATCTCTCTCTCTCTCTCTCTCTCCATCTCTCTCTCCATCTCTCTCTATATATCTCTCTCTATGCTCCCTCCATCTCTCTCTCTCTTTCTCTCTCCATCTCTCTCTCTATATATATATCTCTATATCTCTCTATGCTCCCTCTATCTCTCTCTCTCTTTCTCTCTATATATATCTCTATGCTCTCTCTATCTCTATTTCTCTCTATTTATATCTCTCTATGCTCTTTCCATCTCTCTTTCTCTCCATCTCTCTATATATATATCTCTATGCTCCCTCCATCTCTCTCTATCTCTCATTCTCTCTATATATATCTCTATGCTCTCTCCATCGCTCTCACTTTCTCTCTCCATCTCTCTATATATCTCTCTATGCTCCCTCCATCTCTATCTCTCTCTTTCTCTCTATATATCTCTGTATGCTCTCTCCATCTCTCTCTATATCTCTCTATGTTCCCTCTATCTCTCTCTATGCTCTCTCCATCTCTCTCTTTCTCTATATATCTCTCTCTATGCTCTCTCCATCTCTCTCTCCATCTCTCTCTCTATATATCTCTCTATGCTCTCTCCATCTCTCTCTATATTTCTCTATGTTCTCTCTATATATCTCTCTATGCTCCCTCCATCTCTCTCTTTCGCTATATATCTCTATGCTCCCTCCATCTCTCTCTTTCGCTATATATCTCTCTCTATGCTCTCTCCATCTCTCTATATCACTCTTTTCTCTTTTTCTATCTAGAAAAATTCTACCCAAACAAATCAGATTTTTTTGCCCTCAAATATTTGGGTCACATTTTGATCCTAACAAATCGATTTGCTTATGTCTAGTCTATGTATGCAGAATGCATGTATGGATTTTAGTATGTATTTACGGTATGTACGGTGTATGTATGTAGGGTTTATGATCCTTTCTTCTGCTGGACATCAGGCAGACAGCTTTTAGCAACATCCTGATATTGCAATATTATGTCTCTCTGTGTCTATGTGCGGCCGCCCAGTGGTTGTGATGGGAATTGCAGACCATCAAGGGTTTAGAAGCATGCTGTGAAATTACATGAGGGTCTATGTATGAGGGTGCATTTATGTAAGATATATGTATGGTATGCTGTATTCATGCATGGTCTGTGCAGGGGCGTTGCTAGGGTCTCAAAAGATCCAGGGCCCAAGCCCCAATGAATATGGCCCCGTTCTCTAAGTCACCCCCCACACACACACAGCACATACTTGCTATACAGCAGCACATACCTGTCACATCCAGCGCCTCCAGGTGACGTCTCCTCCAATGTATATCTTCTCTGTTATCATCTTCTCCATTCCGTTGGGACAACTTCTCTCAGCCGCCTCATCTCTGCAGAGTGTGACACACAGACATCTTAGCTTCCTGAAATTTCCATCATCATCCCCCGACCTGGAGTCCCCACAGTGTTATCCTGCTGCTTGCTGTGCCCCCCAATACCCCCAAATACTATCCTGAAGAAATAATAGCGCCCCCATAGTAATAGTACTGCTCATAGTCCCACCAATAGTAATTCCCTTCTAGAATGCCTTCATTAGTAATACTGCCCCCTACAGTGCCCCCAACAGTGCCTCCATTAGTAGAAGAGCCCCCCAGTATTAATAATGCCCTCACAGAGCCCCCAGTAGAAATAACCCCCCCCCCCATTGTTCCCCCAGTGGTAATAAAGCTCTCTACAGACCCCTCAGTAGTAATAAGCCCCCCGTAGTGCTCTTAGTAGAAATAAGGCAGATCCCTCCTATAGAGCCCTCAGTAGTAATAAGCGCTTAATGTCCCCTGGATTTGAAGTGCCCCCTGCAGTTCTATTCCTCCCTCCAAAATACAGTCCCATGTAAATAACATCACACCATCTCTCTTGCCCCCTCCAAAATACAGTCCCGTGTAAATAACATCCCTCTCTATTTATAGCTCCCTCCAAAATACAGCCCCATGTAAATAACATCACCTTCTCCCCAGCCCCCTCCAATATACATTCCCATGTAAATAACATCCCTCTCTATCTACAGCTTCCTCCAAAATACAGTCCCATGTAAATAACATCACCTCCTCCCCAGCCACCTTCAACATACAGTCCCAAGTAAATAATATCACCCCCTCCCCAGCTGCCTCCAACATGCAACCCCCTCAGCATTCAGTCCCATGTAAATAACATCATCCCCCCACCAGCCACCTTAAAAAAACTGTCCAATGTAAATAACATTGCTCCTTTCCACAAGCGCCATCAACATACAGTCCCATGTAAATAACATCACTCCCTCCAACAACCATAAACATACAGTCCCATGTAAATAACATGATCCACTCCCACAGCCGCCATCAACATACAGTCCCATGTAAATAACATCACTCCATCCCCCAGCCCCCTCCAACACACAGTTCCATATAAATACCATCCCTCCCTTCAGCCCTAACATACAGCCCCAGTTAAATAACCACAACTCCTAGCATTGCTCTGCCTATCCCATTCCACTTACCTCTCCTCATGTAGAGACCTCACCACAGCTTCTTCCCCCAGGTCTTCTCCTCTTCATTGCCGTCCTCTCCTGCACTGGTCACATGACTGTGACATCATCGCAGGTCCTTCTCAAGAACTGCCTGTTTTACTGGTCACATTGCCTGTGATGTCATCACAGGTCCTTCAGCTCTTACACTGCATTAGATTTCCACCTGAGACACTTACAGTTGTATCTAGCAGGCAGGCAGGACATTCGGGGCCTGGGAAAAAACATCAGGGGCCCAGGCCCCAAATGTTTTAACTGAGCAACGCCCCTGGGTCTATGTATGGTGTCTGTATTGTAGATGTATTGTATGTAGAGAGTTCACATGGTCTGTATTTGTAGGATCTGTACAGTATATGCAGGCTGTATGTATAGTGTGTGTGTATATATATATAGTGTATGTATAGTGTATATATATATAGTGCTATATATATAGTGCTGCATGTATGTAGGATGGTGAATGGTGTACAGTTTATCGGTAGAGTGCACATATATGTCTGAATGGACTAAATCTAGTGTTTTTGTATGGTGTATGTATTAAAGGTATATGTCAATCGCTCATGTATATGGATCAATGTTACAAAATGTATTAAAGACATATGTAATTTTTTGGTGCATGTGTCGCAGCATGCCTAACGTGTTGCACTGACTGATACATACAATATGTATAGACCCAACCCATATACAACCTACATACAGTGCAACCCACCATGATGAGACACATACTCCAAACAATTACATGTGTTTAATACTATTGGCAACATGGATCCACTTACTACGTATGAGCACGAGGCACTGACTGAGAAATCCAGCACTAATAGAGCCCCTGAGGAGCCGGTGCAGAAGATGGGAGTGGTAGTGACCCTGAGGAGATGATGTTTCATGGTGTACTCCCTCAGGCCGTTGCACCCTGGGATCGGTGCTGTGAAAAGATGTTGCAAGGAATAAAAATAAAAAATCACTCTTCAGTAAATACAAATGATAAGTTGTACTACATCCAGCAGTGAATTGTACAAAGTATGATTCTCTCCCCAGATGATGGTGTTTGGTGGCCAATAATGGCACTCTTAGTATACTAACCAGCAAAAGTCTCTCTCTCATGATCCTTTTGGATACTTATGGCTATAGGTATCCACTTGTGAAATGTAGGCTTTAGAATGTGCCTGTCCTGAACTGTGGAGATGGGTGTCTTAACATGTTACCCCTCACGTGCAGCATAATCTGTATAGCTGTAGTGATGATAACTCTGCTGATTGTAAATGCTGTAGCTTGCAGATCTTCTGTGGCCTGGGTCCCTGGAGTGGTAGTCCTCACAGACAAGCTGTTTTTATAGTCCCAGGACCCTTGGAGCAGGAGCAGATGGACATGTTCCCTCACTCCAGGCTTGCTAAGCTCCCTGTCCCTAGAACTCTGTAGAGGTCCCCCTCCTGGCAGGAAGCAGGACCAGCCCATTCCTACCAAGAGGGGAGCAATGGGAAGTTCCATACCTACTGCCAACCATAACTCATCATTCCTGATGTACAGAACATTTCAATATAAAATATGAATATCATTACATTACATAGAACAATTGCAGATCCCCCAGGTCCGGGGCACGGCACTACACCTGCACATGCGGAATACCGCTCTACCAGCAGACGGGGTTAATTCACAACAGAGATGAGTGCGTTCTCATTAAATTACATCTCTGGTATAAAATAAGAATGTTTGTACAACAATGAGCATATTGATTGTCTGGCACACGGAATAAATAGTGACAATGACACAACATGTCAGCTGTCAGCAGCCGCAAAACACATCCTGCCCGATGACGAGGAACGCCAGGATGAGTCACTAAACGCAACGTAATATCCAGATAATCGCATCTAAGTAACAGTTATCAGATCTACAGATTACTGATCTCATAATATCTCCCCACATTATAATCTGAAAGGGAGATAGATAGATAGATAGATAGATAGATAGATAGATAGATAGATAGATAGATAGATAGGAGATAGATATGAGATAGATAGATAGGAGATAGATAGGAGATAGATAGATGATAGATAGATAGATAGATAGATAGGAGATAGATAGATAGATAGGATAGATAGATAGATAGATAGATGATAGATAGATAGATAGATAGATAGATAGATAGATAGATAGATAGGAGATAGATAGATAGATAGATAGATAGATAGAGAGATAGATAGATAGATAGATAGATAGGAGATAGATAGATAGATAGATAGATGATAGATAGATAGATAGATAGATAGATAGGAGATAGATAGATAGATAGATAGATAGATAGATAGATAGATAGATAGGAGATCGTTAGATAAGAGATAGATAGATAGATAGATAGATAGATAGATAGGAGATAGATAGGAGATAGATAGGAGATAGATAGATAGATAAATAGGAGATAGATAGATAGGAGATAGATAGATAGATAGATAGATAGATGATAGATAGATAGATAGATAGATAGATAGATAGGAGATAGATAGATAGGAGATAGATAGATAGATAGATAGATAGATAGATAGATAGATATAAGATAGATAGGAGATAGATAGATAGGAGATAGATAGATGATAGATAGGAGATAGATAGATAGATAGGAGATAGATAGATAGATAAATAGGAGATAGATAGATAGATAGATAGATAGATAGATAGATAGGAGATAGATAGATAAATAGGAGATAGATAGGAGATAGATAGATAAATAGGAGATAGATAGATAGATAGATAGATAGATAGGAGATAGATAGATAGATAGATAGATAGGAGATAGATAGATAGATAGATAGGAGATAGATAGATAGATAGATAGGAGATAGATAGATAGATAGATAGATAGATAGATAGGAGATAGATAGATAGATAGGAGATAGATAGATAGATAGGAGATAGATAGATAGATAGATAGGAGATAGATAGATAAGAGATAGATAGATAGATAGATAGATAGATAGATAGATAGATAGATAGATAGATAGGAGATAGATAGATAGATAGATAGATAGGAGATAGATAGATAAATAGGAGATAGATAGGAGATAGATAGATAAATAGGAGATAGATAGATAGATAGGAGATAGATAGATAGATAGATAGATAGATAGATAGATAGATAGATAGATAGATAGATAGATAGATAGATAGATAGATAGATAGATAGATAGATAGATAGATAGGAGATAGATAGATAAATAGGAGATAGATAGATAGATAGGAGATAGATAGATAGGAGATAGATAGATAGATAGATAGATAGATAGATAGATAGGAGATAGATAGATAGATAGATAGATAGATAGGAGATAGATAGATAGATAGATAGGAGATAGATAGATAGATAGATAGATAGATAGATAGGAGATAGATAGGAGATAGATAGATAGATAGATATGAGATAGATAGATAGATAGATAGATAGATAGATAGATAGGAGATAGATAGATAGATAGATAGATAGATAGATAGATAGGAGATAGATAGATAGATAGATAGGATAGATAGATAGATAGATAGGAGATAGATAGATAGATAGATAGATAGATAGGAGATAGATAGATAGATAGATAGATAGATAGATAGATAGGAGATAGATAGATAGATAGATAGATAGATAGATAGGAGATAGATAGATAGATAGATAGATAGATAGATAGATAGATAGATAGATAGGAGATAGATAGATAGATAGATAGATAGATAGGAGATAGATAGATAGATAGATAGATAGATAGGAGATAGATAGATAGATAGATAGATAGATAGATAGATAGGAGATAGATAGATAGATAGGAGACAGATAGATAAGAGATAGATAGATAGATAGATAGGAGATAGATAGATAGGAGATAGATAGATAATAGATACATACATAGATTTGGACAAGGTCTAAGATAAATAGAGAAATTATCTATCTCTTATCTATCTATCTATATATTTATAAATAAAATAAAATAAATTCCATGGCACTTCCCAAAAATAGATACGTGTTTATTTCACCAGATGCGTATAAACACGTATCTATTTTTGGGAAGTGCCGTGGAATTTCCTTTTTATTTATGGTTTGACGGGAGGATCACGGCCACAGCCGCTGGCACCCCTATTTCTACTTTGTTCTACTATTGTTTGCAGTGCTGCCCAGCCGCTTTGACTTTTATCTATCTATCTACAGTGGATATAAAAAGTCTACACACCCCTGTTAAAATGTTTGGTTTCTGTGATGTAAAAAAATGAGACAAAGATAAATCATTTCAGAACTGTACAACTCAATTGAAAAACAAACTGAAATCTTTTAGGTGGAGGGAAGAAAAAATATAAAAATAAAATAACATGGTTGCATAAATGTGCACACCCTTAAACTAATACTTTGTTGAAGCACCTTTTGATGTTATTACAGCGCTCAGTCTTTTTGGGTATGAGTCTATCAGCTTGGCACATTTTGACTTGGCAAGATTTGCCCACTCTTCTTTGCAAAAACACTCCAAATGTGGGCACAGCCCTCTTCAGATCACCCCACAGATTGTCAATCGGATTCAGGTCTGGGCTCTGGCTGGGCCATTCCAAAACTTCAATCTTCTGGTGAAGCCATTCCTTTGTTGATTTGGATGTCTGCTTTAGGTCGTTGTCATTCTGAAAGATAAAGTTCCTCTTCATGTTCAGCTTTCTAGCAGAAGAAGGTTTTGTGCCAATACTGACTGGTATTTGGAACTTTTCATAATTCCCTCTAGCTTAAAGGGGTTGTCCGGGTTCAGAGCTGAACCTGGGCATACCTCCATTTTCACCCCGGTAGCCCCCCTGACAGGAGCATCGAAGCAGTTCATTCTCCGATGATCTCCTTTGCCCTGCGCTAAATCGCGCAGGGCAAATGCATTTTTTGGAGATCCGGTGATGTACCGGGGCTCTCCATGGGGCTGCCAGGAAGCCCGGTGTCGTCCCCGGCACTGATGGGTGGGATGTAGCGCTATCCTAGCCAGTAAAATGGTTAGAGCAGCGCTATAGCCCGCCCATCAGAGCCGGTGACATCACCAAACACACTGCCGGGTGGAAATTAAAAACAAAAGAGACCTTGCTCTGCGCGATCTAGCGCAATTCAAGAGAGCGCATCGGAGCATGAGATGCTCCGATGCTAGCCTCAGGGGGGCTGCCTGGGTGCAAATAAGGGTATGTCCGGGTTCAGCTCTGAACCCAGACTACCCCTTTAACTAAGGCCCCAGTTCCAGCTGAAGAAGAACAGCCCCTTGGCATGATGGTGCCACCGCCATGCTTCACTGTGGGGATGGTTTTTTTTTTGGTGATCTGTTTGGTGCAAAAACAACCCTGCACATCTTTTGGAATTATGGCCAAAAAGTTCCACCTTGGTTTCTTCAGACCATAACACATTTTCCCACATGCTTTTGGGAGACTTCAGATGTGTTTTTGCAAAATGTAGCCTGGCTTGGATGTTTTTCTTGGTAAGAAAAGGCTTTCGTCTTGCCACTCTACCCCATAGCCCAGACATATGAAGAATACGGGAGATTGTTGTCACATGTACCACATAGCCAGGACTTGCCAGATATTCCTGCAGCTCCTGTAATGTGGCTGTAGGCCTCTTGGTCGCCTCCCAGACCAGTTTTCTTCTCGTCTTTTTATCCATTTTGTAGGGACGTCCAGTTCTTGGTGATGTCACTGTTGTGCCATATTGTCTCCACTTGATGATGACGTCTTCACTGTGTTCCATGGTAGATCTAATGCCTTGGAAATTCTTCTGTCCCCTTCTCCTGACTGATACCTTCTAACAATGAGATCCCTCTGATGCTTTGGAAGCTCTCTGTGGACCGTGGCTTCTGCTGTGGGATGTGACTAAGAACATTTCAGGAAAGACCAACTAGAGCAGCTGCACTTTATTTGGGGTTAATCAGAGGCACTTTACATGACGGCCGGTGTATGCTGACTCCTATGTAACAGGATTCTGAATGTGATTGCTTAATTCTGAACACAGCTACATCCCCAGGTATAAGAGGGTGTGCACACTTATGCAACCACATTATTATTTTTTTTGTTTTGTTTTCGTCCCTCCACCTAAAATATTTCAGTTTGTTTTTCAATTGAGTTGTACAGTTTATAGGTCACATTAAAGGTGGAAAAAGCTCTGAAATGATTTATCTTTGTCAATTTTTTTTTACATCACAGAAACCTGACATTTTAACAGGGGTGTGTAGACTTTTTATATCCACAATATCATCTCATATTCCAGTGTTTTGCTCCCATTTTCCTGCACTGCCCGGGTACAAGTTGTCATCCAGCTTTCCGCACACCCAGAATGGCACAGAGTTGTGTTGCGCTCTCAGTGTCTCCGCAGTACCCCCCCACTCCTCCATCTTTCTTTTGATCTCAGCTTCTTCCTTTCCTAAGTTTTCTTGACTTTCCTCTAAACAACTGCACAAGGTCCCTGAGGACTTCTCTGGGAGCGGGAGAACTCGCTCTGTGCTGCTTCTCTGCCTTCTTACTTTCCGGACGATATTCCTGGTGATTTCTTTAGCTGCAGAGCCGCCAGCTGGAAATATCCGCAGCCGCAGACATGACACAGGACGGGGTCTCTGGACGACCAGTGGTGGGGAGCAAAGCCCAGGCTGATGGCGCAGGTAATTTCCCCGGCTCCTCTGCAGTCATTGATAATGCGTCTTTAGATCGCTCCCGAGTCTCTGGTGATAACTTCTGCCATGAAGTCGCTCAATGCTCCCCGGGCTCTTATTCCTCTCCGCCTGACACACTTCTCCTTTATCTTGAAGGCTGCTTGGCTTACTGAGATAAGGGAGAAGCCACCTCCAGTAACTCCGGAGATGGATGTGCAGCCAGGCTCTTGTATCAATAACTTGGGCACCCCTCTGATTGACCGGGTTGACCTCCACCGATGAGCTGATGATCCAGTGAGATCGTCAATATAAGGCCTGGTTCACACAGTGAGAGGCTCAGGAGATAAAGGGATCCACTGCCACCTTAAAGGGATTGTCCAGGATTTTGATATTCTTCAGGATAGACCATCAATATCTGATCGGTGGGGGTCTGAACCCCATTGTTCCATCAATTGTGTACTGGTTACTGCAGAACTCCTCCAGTTCACGTCAGAGGGATCAGCGCTGCAGTTACCAGCTACTGCCACTAGACAATGGGTGGCGCTGTAGAGTTCCAGCTACTGCAGAACAGCTGATGGGCAGTGGTGCTGTGTTTTTGACCTGGGGGTAGGCCATCAATATCAAAATCCTAGACAACCCCTTTAAAAGTGGCTTCCTTCTTTTAAATTGCATGCAAGGGACTGAGAGAAAAAATCTTATGGCTCCCGATTACTGACAGTGACAGATTGTAAGGTGTGGGGGGAGCTCTCTGATGAGTTACTGGGGATCAAGGGGCCCCTGCACTGTGTTTACCCAGGTGCCCTTTTCTGTCTACTTTTTTGTCCTGAATGTTATATCTTGGTCAAAGAAGACAAAAGTGAAACAAAAATCTCTCTTATGGAGCTTAAAAATATCTAATTGATTGTAAATCCTTTAGATTGGAAGAAACAGCGCCACACCTGATCACAGGCTGTGTCTGGTACTGAAGCTCATCTCCATAAAAGTGACTGTTGCTCAGCTGCAATACCAGACACAACCTGTGGAGAGGGGTGGCGCTGTTTCTGGGTGATCCTGTACAACCTGAATAAATGGAAGACCCTCTTGCGGTATAACATGGGGTAGGTCTTTGGTGTCATCCACTACATCAGCCGACATGGATGTTTCTGTAACTCTGACCCTGCTGCATAAGATGGGTATCCTGATCCCAGCCATGACTGTCTGAGATGGGAATACCCCTTTAAAGTGGTTGTCTCATCTGGACATTTATGAGATAGCCATAGGATTTTCCATTAATGTCCTATAGGCATGGTTCTCTCCTCAGGGGCCCATTCTTATCTTAAAAACAGGGGCCCTGTTGCATGCTACAGCGTAGGCCCTCATCATCCCCTATTATAAAGCATGAATCCCATAGTAGTGAATAGAGAATGCCACGCAAGCATGGCCACTCTCCATTCGCTGCAGAGTGTGATAGGGTGCCATACTTGAGATAGAAGTGGGTTCCAGAGGTGAGATCTGCACCTGTCGGGCATTTATGGCATGTCCTGTGGAATACCCCTTTAAAGGGGTTCTCCAGGACTTAGGAAAATGAAAATACTTAAATATTACTTTATTATAAATATATTCCTAAATATCTTTCATTAGTAATAATGGCTCGTTTTGTCTGGGGAGCAATCATTAGGAGGAATAAAATGGCCGCCGTCCTATTAGTAGACACAGAACCTGTCCTGATCACACAGCAGGACAAGTTACTTCAGAGCAGTGAGCCAACGAGCTGCCTCATCTTCTTCTATGATCCTGAATACATTTTAATATGATCTTCAGCTAAATCTCTGTAGGAATGGAGCTCATGAAGAGGCATGAAGTACAGAAAGGAGATGGGGATGTAGCAATGAGCAGCAGCACTTGTATTCAGTCTCCATCACCACAGCCTGTCCTGTCCATCCTCTCTGTACTTCATGTCTCCTCATGAACTCCATTCCCACAGAGATTCAGTTAAAGCTCTTATAATCTGTATTCAGGGTCATAACCCCTGACAAGTAGGAGAGAAGGATGAGGCAGCTCTTTACCTCAGTTTTGTGAAGTAACTTGTCCTCCTGTGTGATTAGGATAGGTTTTGTGTGTATTAATGGGATGGCGGCCATTTTGTTTCTCCTAATGATTGCTTCCCAGACAAAACGAGCCATTATAAATAATGAACAGTATATATGAATATATTTACATTAAAGTAATATTTAAGTATTTTCATTGTCTAAATTCCCAAAGAACCCCTTTAAGTATCAGCTAAGTATTAGTGATTGACAACTAGGTCTGCATGGACACTTATAGAGAGAAGGCTGCCAATCACTGATAGGACTGTCCATTGGGCGGTCTTATAAGTGACCGTCAGCTAGGTCTGCATGGACACTTATAGAGAGAAGTTTGCCAATCACTGATAGGACTGTCCATTGGGCGGTCTTATCAGTGACCGTCAGCTAGGTCTGCATGGACACTTATAGAGAGAAGGCTGCCACTCACTGATAGGACTGTCCGCTTGGTGGTCTTATCAGTAACTGACAGCTAGGTATGCATGGACACTTATAGAGAGAAGGCGGCCAATCACTGATAGGACTGTCCGCTTGGTGGTCTTATCAGTGATTGACAGCTAGGTCTGCATGGACACTTATAGAGAGAAGACAGTCAATCACTGATAGGACTGTACATTGGGTGGTCTTATCAGTGATTGACAGCTAGGTCTGCATGGATACTTATTGAGAGAAGGCCATAAACCACTGATAGGACTGTCCATTGGGCGGTCTTATCATTGATTGACAGCTAGGTCAGCATGGACACTTATAGAGAGAAGGCTGTCAACCAATGATAGGACTGTCCATTGGATGGTCTTATCAGTGATTGACAGCTAGGTCTGCATGGACACTTATAGAGAGAAGGCTGTCAACCACTGATAGGACTGTCCATTGGGCGGTCTTATCAGTGATTGACAGCTAGGTCTGCATGGACACTTATACAGGGAGTGCAGAATTATTAGGCAAATGAGTATTTTGACCACATCATCCTCTTTATGCATGTTGTCTTACTCCAAGCTGTATAGGCTCGAAAGCCTACTACCAATTAAGCATATTAGGTGATGTGCATCTCTGTAATGAGAAGGGGTGTGGTCTAATGACATCAACACCCTATATCAGGTGTGCATAATTATTAGGCAACTTCCTTTCCTTTGGCAAAATGGGTCAAAAGAAGGACTTGACAGGCTCAGAAAAGTCAAAAATAGTGAGATATCTTGCAGAGGGATGCAGCACTCTTAAAATTGCAAAGCTTCTGAAGCGTGATCATCGAACAATCAAGCGTTTCATTCAAAATAGTCAACAGGGTCGCAAGAAGCGTGTGGAAAAACCAAGGCGCAAAATAACTGCCCATGAACTGAGAAAAGTCAAGCGTGCAGCTGCCAAGATGCCACTTGCCACCAGTTTGGCAGCTGCAACATCACTGGAGTGCCCAAAAGCACAAGGTGTGCAATACTCAGAGACATGGCCAAGGTAAGAAAGGCTGAAAGACGACCACCACTGAACAAGACACACAAGCTGAAACGTCAAGACTGGGCCAAGAAATATCTCAAGACTGATTTTTCTAAGGTTTTATGGACTGATGAAATGAGAGTGAGTCTTGATGGGCCAGATGGATGGGCCCGTGGCTGGATTGGTAAAGGGCAGAGAGCTCCAGTCCGACTCAGACGCCAGCAAGGTGGAGGTGGAGTACTGCTTTGGGCTGGTATCATCAAAGATGAGCTTGTGGGGCCTTTTCGGGTTGAGGATGGAGTCAAGCTCAACTCCCAGTCCTACTGCCAGTTTCTGGAAGACACCTTCTTCAAGCAGTGGTACAGGAAGAAGTCTGCATCCTTCAAGAAAAACATGATTTTCATGCAGGACAATGCTCCATCACACGCGTCCAAGTACTCCACAGCGTGGCTGGCAAGAAAGGGTATAAAAGAAGAAAATCTAATGACATGGCCTCCTTGTTCACCTGATCTGAACCCCATTGAGAACCTGTGGTCCATCATCAAATGTGAGATTTACAAGGAGGGAAAACAGTACACCTCTCTGAACAGTGTCTGGGAGGCTGTGGTTGCTGCTGCACGCAATGTTGATGGTGAACAGATCAAAACACTGACAGAATCCATGGATGGCGGCTTCTGAGTGTCCTTGCAAAGAAAGGTGGCTATATTGGTCACTGATTTGTTTTTGTTTTGTTTTTGAATGTCAGAAATGTATATTTGTGAATGTTGAGATGTTATATTGGTTTCACTGGTAAAAATAAATAATTGAAATGGGTATATATTTGTTTTTTGTTAAATTGCCTAATAATTATGCACAGTAATAGTCACCTGCACACACAGATATCCCCCTAAAATAGCTAAAACTAAAAACAAACTAAAAACTACTTCCAAAAATATTCAGCTTTGATATTAATGAGTTTTTTGGGTTCATTGAGAACATGGTTGTTGTTCAATAATAAAATTAATCCTCAAAAATACAACTTGCCTAATAATTCTGCACTCCCTGTAGAGAGAAGGCTGCCAATCACTGATAGGATCACCTACTGGACTCCTAAACCCCAAAAGAGGTCTTAATGAGTATATTCCATGGAAATGACAAAGACTACCTCCAAATGTTCTAAGATTCTCAGGCCGGCAAATGAGAGAGAATTTTTTTCATTCCCATGCTTTTGTCTTTCAAGTTGTACCTTGGCACTGCACTCATCCTGAGGTACTTACTCCACCTTTGGATGATTAGGTTACAAGGTAAGATCTTCTACCTATATCTAGTACATCTAGTATGAATTTTTCAGGGTCACTTGAATGCAATACAAATCCCCCCTCTCTCTAAAAAAAAAAAAACATGTTGATCATTGCAGTTTCCTCTTTTCCTCTTGGCTGAAGGGATATGCCCGTCATTCCTCATGGCAAGAGTCCTTGAGTCCTTCCAATAATCTGGCTCTTCGAGAGCTGCTGTGGTGGACTCAATAGGTATTACAATCAGTGCCATCTAATACTACATTTCCCCTTTATTGAGCTGATCTCTGGGAGTAAATCCTACCAATGGTGATGCGTGAGGGTGGTCAGATTTTAAGCAAGGGAGGTAATTATCCCATTTATTCTTCATTTATTGTAAAAATACGTTTGTTCTACAAACCTAAATTGAATCCTGTGATATTTTTCTGACTTCAGGCAAAACAGTGATGCTTCCCTGTGGAAAGGGTGAGTTGAATCCAATAGGAAATAAAGTAACAGAGACAGAGATTTGCTCCCCTTCTCCTCGTTCCACTCATATTAGTATGCAAATTCTTCACCCATTTCTACAAAAAAAAAAACTTGAAAGCGCTGCAGAAAATAGATGGGATTGAAGCTGGTAACGAGGCAGCGGCTGCCCGGCATTAAAAATTCCCTCGCAGTTCACACGATCGAGTCATTGAATGTGTTTTTCCGTAATATAGCTGCGCTCCGGTCTCTACACTCGGCTTTTTATTTGATTGCAATATTTTACATATATTAATATCGGATTTTTCAGATTTATAAAAAATGAAGAAACAATTGCCCATTATCTGTTGGGTTTAAGGAGTTCTCTAGCACCGCAGCGTTGATGACCTATGTTTAAGAAAGTTCATCAATGTCAGACCGGTGGGAGTCCGACTCTTGGTCGCACAGACGATCAGCTCTGTACAGTAGGTAGTCACCGTGAATGGTACTGCAGTGCTGCTCTCATTCACTTAAATGGGATAAGTGCTGCAGTACCATTCACGGCCACCACCAGGAGTATGGAGCTGTGCTGTTTTGGTGCCTGTTCTGGAATGGGGCTGTAATTTGGACCCCCACAAAGTTGATATTAGTGACCTACCCAAAGGATAGGTCAATAATATTACATAGTATAATAGATATTGGCCTATACCACTTACCCTCTTTGCTCTCAATGTGGGGTCTGAATTAAAAGGATCTTGCATGGTGTCTGAGGTTAATAGAGGGGGTCTGATATTAATTAAATCATCTGCTCTGGGGACTAATATTAAAATAGTGAATCTAGTTTACCCTCCCAGGAAGCATTGCCTGGTCTATAAGATGCCAGCTCTGATTCTCTGCACAAGGAACCACAGGACCCCCCCATGTCCTCTCACCCAGCCGTCTGAAGACCCTGCAATGTACTGACGTGGTGCAAAAACACTGAGATAGCTGTCTGTGGATGGCTGCACTTTTCCTTTTGGAGAAGGGTCTTAGTTTGGTCAATATTCTTAAGACCTGTTAAAGAGTAGGACATAGACTATAGTGTAGATACCTCCACTAGGGGGCACTGCAGAGCTGGCTTTCTTTCTCTTGGAATTGAGTTCATTTGGATACATGTAACAATATTTTGCTCTGTCATTATGTAACAGTACAGTGTATGTGTAACAATGTAACCATCTGGGGTCACTGTGTCACAAGGGAGGGGCCACTGGTAGCACTAGTATAGTTTTCTCCTTTTCATGCTGTGATCCGGGTAACACGCTCTATACCTAAATATCTGTATTCTATAGCGTTGGCGGTTCGTAGAGCTAACCTACTGTATTTTTAGTTTTCAGAGGTTTTTGTTACGCACAAAAGCCGGCAACACTTATTGTCCAGGGACATAGCTGAATAGCGGCCGCACAGCGGGGGCGTTACTTCACTTTGTGTTTACCTTATTGTCCCTGTGGGGGGAACGATTATTTAGGAAATTACAGTCTTTGAGATTAATAGCTTAACTACTATTAAATGGACAGAAATAGCACTGATTATAAAAAAAAGGGGAGCAAAGATGAAAAGAAGGCTTCCGGGGGTGAAGGTAGACTTCGAAGAAATCTGAACCCACGATACTGCGCCACGCTGTAGGATACAGTAGAGCGACAATGTTCTGAGAAGCTTCCAAGCTACAATTTTTCTATTTTATGTTGTTTATAATATTGGGCAGAGGACGCACTTACTGATGATCTGTAAAGGTTAGTCTCCATGCACACGGCAGAGCCTGTATTCTCGGTCTGTACAGTCTATGGGGCTTCGGATTGTATAAAGCATATGGGATACGGCAGTAATTCCAGTCTATATTCTGTGTGCTTTCATCTGTAATGTGAGGCATACATAGGTATATGGGCATCTTAATGCTACAATTATAATCATCAATTAAAACATAATTGCTATTAAAGGGGTTTTCTAGGACTCAGTGGGTCTCGCAATCCCACCTTTATTATACCTAAGAAAGTTTGTTACATACTTACCATTCCAAAGTTGGGTGAATCAACCTCTCAGGAACCCAGTCAGGCAATGCCCCTCGTCTTATTACACCTAAGAAAGTTTGTTACATACTTACCATTCCAAAGTTGGGTGAATCAACCTCTCAGGAACCCAGTCATGCAATGCCCCTCGTCTTATTACACCTAAGAAAGTTTGTTACATACTTACCATTCCAAAGTTGGGTGAATCAACCTCTCAGGAACCCAGTCATGCAATGCCCCTTGTCTGAAAACCCTGCTTATACCAACATCACATCCTTTACCAGGTTCCCATCCTCGGCTACGGACGGGACGTCCCATTCGCTGCAGACTGGGCCAGAATCATCCCTCTCCCTGGCGCTTGCGCAGATGAGGCGGATTCAGGAGTTCAAGAAGAGGAAAAAGTTCTGGACCCATTAACAGCGGAAGTGTCATCCCATCCATAGTCCAGCCTGGAGACCTAAGAAAAGATGGGACGTCAGTGGAAGCAGGATTTTAGAAGGGGAAACTGACATGACCGGGTTGCCGAGAGGTCGACCAACGGAACTTTAGGACCGTCAGACTGTCTTCTACAGGCAAGATATGAGCAGGGACGAACTGAAAAAAAAAGTAAGAAGGTTTAGAGGGAGATGGACATGGAATTGGTTGGGAGGATGGGATCAAAGACACAAGAACCGGAACGGGATGATGTCAGAATGGAAATAATAGCCCTATTTTATCAGGCTGAGATATGAAGGGTAGACTTCAGATTATTGGCAGCTGAATGTGGCAGATGCTCCTGAGGCCTACAAAATGTCCAGTTCACTTAATGTACAACCTACAGCTCTAAAGCAAATTCAAAACTACAACTCTCAGCATACTCCAAGGGCCTGCGGCTATCTAAACAATCAGAAATCCTTCCAAAGAGCTCCTGCTGTGTTGCTTTGTTCCAAACTGAGATCCCGATTCTCGTCTTCAGTTCAAATCAACCTTAAAACGTCAATGAACAACCTTTGAAGATCCATCAAACTATTCCGGTCTAAATATAATGCACAAATGTCCCCCTTAGGACATGGCTGATTGAGGTGTGGATGGCGATTTCCATGGACTATCTGTGAGTAGGGTTGAGTTTATGTGTGCAAGTTCGATCACCTCTACGTTCCCTAAGCTGGAGTATTTTATATTTATGGCACATCAGAGCTGATTTGTCTCTTTGCACGTCTCGGGGTGTTACCACCATAAGCTGCGCATATACTGGTACTGTATATGGAATATCCAGCATTCACACAAGATCAGTCTGGTACACCGGAGTACCGGACAATTCTCAAATGCAATAATGGGCCCCAAAGGTCCACTAACAGATGACCCTGTTTAAAACGGATGATTTGGAGCCCATTGATGCTACAAACAATCCTTGTAGAGTCTACACGTGGGAGATTTTTTTATTAAATTTTTTTGCAGTGGATCCATTGTGCATTGTGGATTCATTGAGTGATCTGTAACAGAACCAGCATGCTCATTTTTCCTCTTGATAAGTCTTCAACATCAGATTGGTGAGGGTCTGGCACTCTGGGATAATGTCTGCAATCGGCAATAACACCAATCGCAGACATTTAACCACTCAGATTTTGTGGTCAATTGTGACCACAGCATGTGAGTACTCAAAACCCAGGAGCGCTGGAATAGCTTCCCATAGCAGCGATCGGGGGAGCCATTCATACCATGTGACATGCTTGATCCCTCAGATAGATCCTGTTGCATGGCTCCTTAGGGATATAGAAAATTTCTCATAGACTTCATCGCTAATGTATTGGAGTCTATGACAGAAGTGATCCAATCATCGCATGTTTAAGTTCCCTACAGGAACTTTTAAAAAGTGTAAAAAAAAAAGAAGAAAAAAGTAAAAAAAAAAATGTAAATACAAAAACTTCAAATCACCCCCTTTCCCTATAATAAAAATAAATAAACAATAAAAAGTGAACATCATAGGCATTGCTATATCTCAAAACTATGAACTTTTAAAATATTAAAATATTTGTTCCATACGGTGGAGGGCGCAATAGAAAATAATATAAAATCTAAATTTTTTCATCTGTTCACCCCCCAAAACAATATAACAAAAGCGTAATCAAAAAGTTATACATGACCCACAATTGTATCAAAGAAAAGTACATATCGCCCTGCAAAAAAGCCTTAAAAAGCTCTGAAGATGTAAGAAAAAAAAGTTATTGTGGTCAGAATATGACAATATTTTTTCCAAATGTATTAAAACCTAAGAAAAACTATATAAATGTGGTATTGCTGTAATTGTACTGACCCAGAGAATGAAGGGAACAAGTAATTGTTACTGCATAGTGAGCGCTGTAAAAAAAACCCCATAAAACTGTGGCGGAATTGCGTTTTTCTTCCCAATTCCACCTCATTTGGAATAATTTTTTTTACAGCTTCCTGCTACATTCTATGCAATATTAAATGATGACATTAGAAAGTACAACTTATCCCACAAAAAAACAAGCCTTCAAACGGCTATGTGAATGGAAAAACTAAAAAGTTATGGCTCTGTGAAGGCAGGGAGTAAAAATCGGAAAAGTAAAAGCAGAAAATCTGGTTAAGTTCTCAAAATGCCGTTGAAGGTATTCATGATGGAGTGGGGCCCCATTCTGAGCTTTGCTATTGGGCCCCATGATTATTTGTCACACCATAAGTCTGACCCGGATAGTAGTAATACCTTACTGTTAGTGTTGAGCGATGCAAAGCATTCAAAGCAGAATTCAGTCCGAAATTTAGAAAAACTTTGATTCGCAAGTAGGGATGAGCGAACTCGAACTGTATAGTTCGGGTTCGTACCGAATTTTGGGGTGTCCATGACACGGACCCGAACCCGGACATTTTCGTAAAAGTCCGGGTTCGGGTTCGGTGTTCGTCGCTTTCTTGGCGCTTTTTGAAAGGCTGCAAAGCAGCCAATCAACAAGCGTCATACTACTTGCCCCAAGAGGCCGTCACAGCCATGCCTACTATTGGCATGGCTGTGATTGGCCAGAGCACCATGTGACCCAGCCTCTATTTAAGCTGGAGTCACATAGCGCCGCCCGTCACTCTGCTCTGATTAGCGTAGGGAGAGGTTGCGGATGCGACAGTAGGGCGAGATTAGGCAGATTAACTCCTCCAAAGGACTTGATTAATCGATCGATCTGCAGCTGTGCATCATTGAGCTGCTGATACTCAATTGCTCACTGTTTTTAGGCTGCCCAGACCGTTTGTCAGTCACTTTTTTCTGGGGTGATCGGCGGCCATTTTGTGTCTTGTGGTGCGCCAGCACAAGCTGCGACCAAGTGCATTTAACCCTCAATGGTGTGGTTGTTTTTTGGCTAAAGCCTACATCAGGGTGAAGCTGTCACACCAAGTGCATTTAACCAGCAATAGTCTGTTTATTTTTTGGCCATATACTAAATCAGGGGCAAGCTGCGCCCGTCACCAAGTGCATTTAACCCTCAATGGTGTGGTTGTTTTTTGCCTAAATACTAGGCCTCAAATTTATATCCCGCTGAATTTGAATACAATACATTGGGCCAAATAATATTTTTGTTGTTGTGGTGAACGATAACAATGAGGAAAACATCTAGTAAGGGACGCGGACGTGGACGTGGTCGTGGTGGTGTTAGTGGACCCTCTGGTGCTGGGAGAGGACGTGGCCGTTCTGCCACATCCACACGTCCTAGTGTACCAACTACCTCAGGTCCCAGTAGCCGCCAGAATTTACAGCGATATTTGGTGGGGCCCAATGCCGTTCTAAGGATGGTAAGGCCTGAGCAGGTACAGGCATTAGTCAATTGGGTGGCCGACAGTGGATCCAGCACGTTCACATTATCTCCCACCCAGTCTTCTGCAGAAAGCGCACAGATGGCGCCTGAAAACCAAGCCCATCAGTCTGTCACATCACCCCCATGCATACCAGGGAAACTGTCTCAGCCTCAAGTTATGCAGCAGTCTCTTATGCTGTTTGAAGACTCCGCTGGCAGGGTTTCCCAAGGGCATCCACCTAGCCCTTCCCCAGCGGTGAAAGACATAGAATGCACTGACGCACAACCACTTATGTTTCCTGATGATGAGGACATGGGAATGCCTAAATATATGCCAATGGACTGTTGCAGTGGTGGCTGACGTGAAGCCTCATTCTCTGCTATGACATGCAGACTGATTCTCTGCTGACATGAAGACAGATTCTCTGTTACGGGACCTCTCTCCTCTGCCTGGGTTCCGGGGCCTAAATATCTGAGAATGGACTGTTCCAGTGGTGGGTGACGTGAAGCCAGATTCTCTGCTATGGGACCTTTCTCCAATTGATTTTGGTTAATTTTTATTTATTTAATTTTTATTTTAATTCATTTCCCTATCCACATTTGTTTGCAGGGGATTTACCTACATGTTGCTGCCTTTTGCAGCCCTCTAGCTCTTTCCTGGGCTGTTTTACAGCCTTTTTAGTACCGAAAAGTTCGGGTCCCCATTGACTTCAATGGGGTTCGGGTTCGGGACGAAGTTTGGATCGGGTTCGGATCCCGAACCCGAACATTTCCGGGAAGTTCGGCCGAACTTCTCGAACCCGAACATCCAGGTGTTCGCTCAACTCTATTTGCAAGGAATCCAAACTTCCTTGTGCTTTATGGTAACAAATCAGGTTTTTCTAAAATGGTGACTGCATGTGTTACAAAGTGAAACTTGGTGTAGTGAGAGACGTGCTAGGGACAGTGTTGCTGAAATTGATTAATAGAAGAATATTGGAGAGGGAGAGTGCAGGGAGCATGCAGGGACAGTGTAGAGAGAGTGCAGGGAGAATGCAGGAAGAGTGCAGGGAGAGTGCATGGAGAATGCAGGGAGACTGCAGGGAGAATGCAGGTAGAGTGCATGGAGAGTGCAGGAAGACTGCAGGGAGAATGCAGGGAGAGTGCATGGAGACTGCAGGGAGAATGCAGGAAGAGTGCAGAGAGAGTGCATGGAGAGTGCATGGAGATTGCAGGAAGAGTGCAGAGAGAGTGCAGGGAGAATGCAGGAAGAGTGCAGAGAGAGTGCATGGAGAGTGCAGGGATACTTCAGGGAGAATGCAGGGAGAGTGCAGGGAGAATGCAGGGAGAGTGCAGGGAGAGTGCATGGAGAGTGCATGGAGACTGCAGGGAGAATGCAGGAAGAGTGCAGAGAGAGTGCATGGAGAGTGCAGGGATACTTCAGGGAGAATGCAGGGAGAGTGCAGGGAGAATGCAGGGAGAGTGCATGGAGAGTGCATGGAGACTGCAGAGAGAATGCAGGAAGATTGCAGGGAGAGTGCGTGGAGAGTGCGTGGAGAGTGCGAGAGTGCGTGGAGAGTGCGTGGAGAGTGCAGGGAGACTGCAGGGAGAATGCAGGGAGACTGCAGGGAGAGTGCATACAGAGTACAGGGAGAGTGCAGGGAGAATGCAGGGAGAATGCAGGAAGAGTGCAGGGAGAGTGCAGGGAGACTTATTCTGCATAAGTTTTATTTATTTATTCCTACATTTACTTATTTCTACATCAGCCATAAACTAAGATATGTAATTCAATACCAATAAGATGGACACCTTTATTATTCTGGTGCCAGCGTGCCAACCAATACCCCCAGACTGCACCCCTTAGGTGGGCCAGGAATTAATGATGGCTATCCTTATCTTTTGCTCACTTTTCTTCTTCCAAATAATCCTTCTTGGTCTCCACGTCCTAGAAAAGTCAGCAAGATGCAGAGAGGAGGAGCTGGATGTTGCTGATGACATATTCTCATACAATGCGGTCTTCATTATTAAATGAAAGGCAGCTGGGGCTAATTGGCCGTGCAGTTCTTCACTGCAGAATGGCCGCCACCTTCATGCGTAGTAGAAGACCGACAACACACTGGGCCCCTGAGAAAGCAGTAGAGAGTCACTATAATATTCCGATGTTTGATGGGGGTGTATAGTTGTCAGTGTAGCTCAAGCTCTTCCATTCATACCATTTTCCACCTCTGGGTCCAGAGCAATCCACCATGATGATGTGGAGTGACTCAGTTATATTACTTTTAGAGGAAAAGTTGTCAGTGGAGCTCACGCTGGTCCATTCCTAGGGGTATGCACCTTGGGGCCCCAGTTAAAGCAACTTCAATTGAGTTTGAATGATTGCCCAACCACCATCTCTGGGTCTGAAGGTCATCACTCCAATGAATTTCGAATTAGGCGTAGGCTGAAAACGCATTTTATCGGACGTCAATCTAAACATTGACAGACACATGTTCTGTTCTGTCTGAGCCTTCACACTATGTCCCTGGATGGCGGCAGCATTAGGCTCGCACATCAGTGGCGCATTTACCACACATGAGTGGATGAAGGCTTCACTCGGAATGATTTACTTTCATGTACAATTGCTCGCAGAAGCAAAAAGCCACAACTAATGTGATTGTCTAAGACTAGTGTTACGCTCGCCTAACTGGCAATAAAGTGACCCTAGGGTTTTATTATAGAGAATACACAATGTCAGCGTTAAAAGCTTAAACTCGTCCCAGTACTTGGAATGGAAGGTTCAATTCTGATGTATTAGAGCCGCCGGCGAGGGCCTCTAACAATGACTGGCAGAAATCGTCCATTTTCCCTGTGGATTTCATTACTGTACATTCCACACATTATGGCCTCCTGAGGGTCTTTCTCCTCCGATTTTGAGGTTATTTAGAATCAATCTGTGCATCTGCTCCCACGTTGCTAAGAAAATTGTGTATTGGGCAGATGGTGGCCTGTGGTGGCATGACCTTCTTCAGGTCTTCCCTACAGGTGTGGCCATCATTCACTTGACACTTACCACATTAAATACATTGTTGCAGCAAACTTTCACTTTGTTCATGGCTTTTGTCATGTTGTCAGTGTATACTTGGTTGCAACAGTGTATTTTACAGGTTAAGTGTCACGTTACACCTGTACTTCCAGGACTAAAGGGGCACTCTGGATAGAGCTGGAGTTCTAAACCTGTGTCATGCCCTGCCCCTTCCAACCTCGTTCAAAGAAGAATACTGTGTATCAGTTTATCAAAGTGTTTCTTTAAAGATTTTGCTTATTAAGAAGGGTTTCTGGGAACCAATGGGTCCCTCCAACCCCCCTTAAAGGAGCTGTTTGGGCTACATATAGTGATCTGACACCCGGCACCCTTGCTGATCAGCTGTTTTGGGCAGCTGTGGCACCTGAAACTATACTGTGAACGATTATGTCGATGCCACATTTGTATAGTTCTTCTTGTGTTTTAATATTGAAAAAAAATGAATGAAAACTATTTTTTCTTTTCATTACCATATTCTGACCCCCATAACTTTTATATAGTTACATCTACAAAGCTGTTCGAGGGCTTATTGTTTTTATGGGACAATCTGTAGTTTTTATTGATACCATTTTGGGGTGTGTATGACTTTTGCATTACTTTTTATAATTTTTTTGGGATGAGGTGAAGTGATGTTTATTTTTTATTATTTATTTTAATTTTGGCAAAAGGGGTGTATTTGAATTTTTCGATATTTTATATTTTTTTATATATTTTTTAAAAGCTTTTTTTTTTTTTACCTTTTTATGCCCCCAAATGGACCCCAACATGCATTTAATTTTATCCATTACAATATACGATACATTATATACTATTTGTATATTCCAATACAGTGCTGCCACCTACTGGCCTAAATTGGAATATACCAGTAATAAGCCTAGAAGCTGAGTACAGGCTCTGGCTTATAACTTTTTTGGAACGCCTTCCCTGATCTCAGCCTGGACCTGCATTATAGCCTGTTCTCAGGACTTTAGTGAAGAACATAACATGGTGCGACGTAGGGATGAATTCATGTCTAGTTTTTTAGGATTGTACTTTTGACTAAATGAGGAAAAATTGTGTAACTTGTTTATTTGTCAATTTATTTGTAACTAATTTGCTTTTGTAACATTTATTCTCCACATTTTTTTTTCCACTATTTTTTAACCTATTTTATGTCAGCTGACGGTATATACACGATGAGTAAGACTGCACATTGTTATGATGCACATATTTGCAGTTTCTTATTTGCAGGTCTTTAGCGGTCAATTATGGCACAGAGTAGCATGTGGTGTTTTATTGCCAACTGTAGCTTTGGGCATTAGTTTCTATGGCACAATTCATCTTGGATGGCATATTGCTAGGATATCACCTCATCATTAAATTGGTCCGAATACCATCTCTCTAGGACCCTCTCCTATCTCCAGAACAAGGTCCCTGAAGTGAAAGAGATTTCCCCTTGCATGCGCAGTGTGCTCTCCATTTATCCCTATCAGAGATGAAAAAATAGCCGAGTGAGCACACCCAACAGTTTTTAAAAGTCCCATAGTGGTGAGTGACGAGCCCACGCGCAAGATTGGCCACCTCCCTATTCTGGCACAGGGAAGAGGCATTGGAACAGTGACAGGCACAGGGAAGAGGCATTGGTGCAGTGACAGGCACAGGGCAGAGGCATTTGTGCAGTGACAGGCACAGGGCAGAGGCATTGGTGCAGTGACAGACACAGGGTGGAGGCATTGGTGCAGTGACAGACACAGGGCGGAGGCATTGGTGCAGTGACAGGCACAGGGTAGAGACAGTGCAGTGACAGGCACAGGGCAGAGGCATTGGTGCAGTGACAGGCACAGGGCAGAGGCATTGGTGCAGTGACAGGCACAGGGCAGAGGCATTGGTGCAGTGACAGACACAGGGGGGAGGCATTGGTGCAGTGACAGGCACAGGGCAGAGGCATTGGTGCAGTGACAGACACAGGGCGGAGGCATTGGTGCAGTGACAGGCACAGGGCAGAGGCATTGGTGCAGTGACAGGCACAGGGCAGAGGCATAGGTGCAGTGACAGGCACAGGGCAGAGGCATTGGTGCAGTGACAGGCACAGGGCAGAGGCATTGGTACAGTGACAGGCACAGGGCAGAGGCATTGGTGCAGTGACAGGCACAGGGCGGAGGAATTGGTGCAGTGACAGGCTCAGGACGGAGGAATTGGTGCAGTGACAGGCACAGGGCGGAGGAATTGGTGCAGTGACAGGCACAAGGCAGGGGCATTGGTGCAGTGACAGGCACAGGGCAGAGGCATTGGTGCAGTGACAGGCACAGGGAAGAGGCATTGGTGCAGTGACAGGCACAGGGAAGAGGCATTGGTACAGTGACAGGCACAGGGCGGAGGCATTGGTGCAGTGACAGGCACAGACAGTGCAGTGACAGGCACAGGGCAGAGGCATTGGTGCAGTGACAGGCACAGGGAAGAGGCATTGGTGCCGTGACAGGCACAGGGCAGGGGCATTAGTGCAGTGACAGGCACAGGGCAGAGGCATTGGTGCAGTGACAGGCACAGGGCAGGGGCATTGGTGCAGTGACAGGCACAGAGAAGAAGCATTGGTGCAGTGACAGGCACAGGGCAGGAGCATTAGTGCAGTGACAGGCACAGGGCAGAGGCATTGGTGCAGTGACAGGCACAGGGCGGAGGCATTGGTGCAGTGACAGGCACAGGGCACAGGCATTGGTGCAGTGATAGGCACAGGGTAGAGACAGTGCAGTGACTAGCACAGGGAGGGGTCATTGGTGCAGTGGCTGGCACAGGGAAGAGGCATCAGTATAGTGACTAGCACAGGGCGGAGGCTTCTTTGCAGTGACAGACACAGGGCAGGGGCATCAATATAGTGACTAGCACAGAGCGGAGGCATCAATTCTGTGGTTAGCACAAGGTAGAGGACTCGGTGCAGTGGTTAAATAGATGGATGAGCATGGCGGCTGCATTAATATAGATTGGAGAGGGGAGAGTTTTTGTGACAATGATGAGAGTTTTTGTTTCCACACAAAGAAAAGGATGGGATCTTGAGATGTTTCTGAGGTGCAGCTTATGTTCTGTTATGATTATTCCCAAATTCCACTCCCTAGTCCTTCCAGATGCTGGACAGAGATTAGTTGTCCATTTGCTTCTTACAATAGATAGGATAAAGGGAAAGAACTTCCCCCATTAATCTCTACAATAAAGAGACCCTCTACATTCTTCCAAGGATCATGCACATAGCTGTACTATAGAGGAACTCCATGCAGTACCGCTCCCAATAGTCTCCTGCGGGTGGAACGGGTGATTTCAATGGGGCCGCAAAAGATGCTGACAGCACAATGTGTGCTGTCCGCATCTGTAGTTCCGTTCCGTGGCCACGCAAAAAAGATAGGGCATGTCCCAAGAATAGGCATTTCTAGTATTGGGCTGGCCATGTGTGGTCGGCAAAATGCCGGACGCACGCGGCTGGTATCGGGTTTTCTGGATCTGCAATTTTCGGACCGCAAAACAATTACAGACGTGTGAATGGACCCTTCTGTAAATCTGCTACATCCGGAATTTGCATTCTGATGCCCACACCACTGAAAACACATGCATGCTTTAATCCAAGCATGCATGTACGGGGGAGTCGGGATGGCTGCCGCCCACAGAAGGTGTTATAATAGAAAGTACATGAAGGTTGAAGTAAGCGCACAAATGAAAAAAGATGAGAGTCTGTTAATGAGCACCAAAAAAATCTAGTTACACACATCGTACAATTTATAGCACTTTGAGCAAAAAATAAAATCAAAGGAAAGTCACAGCTTCCATTATTTATAGGACTGGAAGAGGAGAGGAACATTCCAGAAGTGTAATCTAGGTCAATAGGAAATAAATGGTGCTAGTCGGGTACATTGTGTCATAGCGGAGTCTGTCTGATGTCAGCCACATGTAAAATACATGGAAATGTATGCACAGCTAAGTGCCGTGATACGTAATCTGTGCTGCCATCTGTAGCGGGTGATGGGGGATCGGCTTATCAGTTCTGCCAGGGGATGGAAACTTAACGAGAACAAACAAAGTGAAAACGGAGCATTAACGAGATTGTGCCTCGAATACACCGTAAATGGCATTATAGATATGGAGCATGACATGAGAATATCACATTGCCCAATAAATAATTCATTATAAGGTTTGAATGGGAACAGCAGTGCGGGGTCCAGTCATCCAGGGGTGCAAAGGCCTAAAAACAGCTGCTCTGTGCTTGATATACGGCACACCGCCACGTTGTCACTTTGTCGCTTTCTCATCAAATGGGAAAGATGTCATGTAATTTGGAATAATTCAGTTTTGCTTGCAATACTGTACCTGACCACATGGTGTGCTGTGGAAAATAAATGCATCAGTGAGGAAAAGTGAACAAGAAGGACTTTAGACTCCTGCAGTTTAAAACTCCACCCAAGGGCTCATGCACACGATGGTATGTATTTAGCAGTCCGCAAAAAATACGGATGACGTCCGTGTGCATTCCATATTTTGCGGAACGGAACAGGGGGCTCCTAATAGAACAGTGCTATTCTTGTCTGTAATGGACAACAATAGGACATGTTCTATTTTTTTGCGGAATGCACATACGGACATACAGAAACGGAATGCACACAGAGAAACTTCTGTTTTTTTTTTGAGGACCCATTGAAATTAATAGTTCGCGTTACGGCCACAAAAACACCCTGAACGTTCTTCTGCATGAGCCCTAAAAGTATAAATTTTCAGGGCACTAAAATGTATTACTATTAAACTATTTTATTTTCTCTAAATACTGTAAATTCAATAATCTGTGCTGATTCATTTCATAACATATCTTTATAGGAATTGGGGTTCTCTGATACAAAGCTGTACATATCTATATGTCATAAATTATCTCCTGACCTCCCTTTAGTGGTGGCTATATAGTATCTATATGTAGTAATCTCCTGAGCTCCCTCTAGTGGTGACTGTATATATCTGTATGTAGTAATCTCCTGAGCTCCCTCTAGTGGTGACTGTATATATCTGTATGTAGTAATCTCCTGAGCTCTCTCTAGTGGTGGCTGTATATATCTGTATGTAGTAATCTCCTGAGCTCCCTCTAGTGGTGGCTGTATATATCTGTGTGTAGTAATCTCCTGAGCTCCCTCTAGTAGTGACTGTATATATCTGTATGTAGTAATCTCCTGAGCTCCCTCTAGTGGTGGCTGTATATATCTGTATGTAGTAATCTCCTGAGCTCCCTCTAGTAGTGACTGTATATATCTGTATGTAGTAATCTCCTGAGCTCCCTCTAGTGGTGGCTGTATATATCTGTATGTAGTAATCTCCTGAGCTCCCTCTAGTAGTGACTGTATATATCTGTATGTAGTAATCTCCTGAGCTCCCTCTAGTGGTGGCTGTATATATCTGTATGTAGTAATCTCCTGAGTTCCCTCTAGTGGTGGCTATATAGTATCTATATGTAGTAATCTCCTGAGCTCCCTCTAGTGGTGGCTGTATATATCTGTATGTAGTAATCTCCTGAGCTCCCTCTAGTGGTGGCTGTATATATCTGTATGTAGTAATCTCCTGAGCTCCCTCTAGTGATAGCTGTATATATCTGTATGTAGTAATCTCCTGAGCTCCCTCTAGTAGTGACTGTATATATCTGTATGTAGTAATCTCCTGAGCTCCCTCTAGTGGTGGCTGTATATATCTGTATGTAGTAATCTCCTGAGCTCCCTCTAGTAGTGACTGTATTATCTGTATGTAGTAATCTCCTGAGCTCCCTCTAGTGGTGGCTGTATAGTATCTGTATGTAGTAATCTCCTGAGTTCCCTCTAGTGGTGGCTATATAGTATCTATATGTAGTAATCTCCTGAGCTCCCTCTAGTGGTGACTGTATATATCTGTATGTAGTAATCTCCTGAGCTCCCTCTAGTGGTGACTGTATATATCTGTATGTAGTAATCTCCTGATCTTCCTCTAGTGGTGTCTGTATATATCTGTATGTAGTAATCTCCTGAGCTTCCTCTAGTGATGGCTGTATATATCTGTATGTAGTAATCTCCTGAGCTCCATCTAGTGGTGGCTGTATATATCTGTATGTAGTAATCTCCTGAGCTCCCTCTAGTGGTGGCTGTATATATCTGTATGTAGTAATCTCCTGAGCTCCCTCTAGTGGTGGCTGTATATATCTGTATGTAGTAATCTCCTGAGCTCCCTCTAGTGGTGGCTGTATATATCTGTATGTAGTAATCTTCTGAGCTCCCTCTAGTGGTGGCTGTATATATCTGTATGTAGTAATCTCCTGAGCTCCCTCTAGTGGTGGCTGTATATATCTGTATGTAGTAATCTCCTGAGCTCCCTCTAGTGGTAGCTGTATATATCTGTATGTAGTAATCTCCTGAGCTCCCCATAGTGGTGGCTGTATATATCTGTATGTAGTAATCTCCTGAGCTCTCTAGTGGTGTCTGTATAAATCTGTATGCAGTAATCTCCTGAGCTCTCTCAAGAGGTGGGTATATATCTGTATGTAGTAATCTCCTGAGCTTCCTCTAGTGGTAGCTGTATATATCTGTATGTAGTAATCTTCTGAGCTCCTCTACTGGTGGCTGTATATATCTGTATGTAGTAATCTCCTGAGCTTCCTCTAGTGGTGGCTGTATATATCTGTATGCAGTAATCTCCTGAGCTCCCTCTAGCGGTGACTGTATATATCTGTATATAGTAATCCCCTGAGCTCCCTCTAGTGGTGGCTGCTTATATCTGTATGTAGTAATCTCCTGAGCTTCCTCTAGTGGTAGCTGTATATATCTGTATGTAGTAATCTCCTGAGCGCCCCCTATTGGTGGCAGTATATATCTGTATGTAGTAATCTACTGAGCTCCCTCTAGTGGTGGCTGTATATATCTGTATGTAGTAATCTACTGAGATCCCCCTATTGGTGGCTGTATATATCTGTATGTAGTAATCTCCTGAGCTCCCTCTAGTAGTGGCTGTATATATCTGTATGTAGTAATCTACTGAGATCCCCCTATTGGTGGCTGTATATATCTGTATGTAGTAATCTCCTGAGCTCCCTCTAGTGGTGGCTGTATATATCTGTATGTAGTAATCTCCGGAGCTCCCTCTAGTGATGGCTGTATATATCTGTATATAGTAATCTCCTGAGCTCCCTCTAGTTGTGGCTGTATATATCTGTATGCTGTAATCTCCTGAGCTTCCTCTAGTAGTTGCTGTATATATCTGTATGTAGTAATCTCCTGAGCTCCCTCTAGTGGTGGCTGTATATATCTGTATGTAGTAATCTCCTGAGCTCCCTCTAGTGGTGGCTGTATATTTCTGTATGTAGTAATATCCTGAGCTCCCTCTAGTGGTGGCAGTATATATCTGTATGTAGTAATCTCCTGATCTTCCCCTAGTGGTGGCTGTATATATCTGTATGTAGTAATCTCCTGAGCTCCCTCTAGTGGTGGCTGTATATATCTGTATGTAGTAATCTCCTGAGCTCCCTCTAGTGGTGGCTGTATATATCTGTATGTAGTAATCTCCTGAGCTCCCTCTAGTGGTGGCTGTATATATCTGTATGTAGTCATCTCCTGAGCTCCCTCTAGTGGTGGCTGTATATATCTGTATGTAGTAATCTCCTGAGCTCCCTCTAGTGGTGGCTGTATATAGATGCAGCCGAGCTAAACTTGATGGTTAAGTAAAGAATGGCAAGAAAAAGATAACTAACTTTTCAATGGCTTTGTCACGAGATAGCCAAGATAACAGTGCGCTATGTGTTATCAGAGTCAATGTTAGCTCGGCTACATCTGTATACAGTAAGCTCCTGAGCTCAGTCTACAGGAGTGCACAGTACAGGAGGGCAATGCATTATTTACATGATGAAAAAATCCCATAAAAAAATAAAATAAACTTTAGTAATAACTAAATAACTAAAAATAGTTTAAAGTAAAAATAAACAACTAAATAAATCAGTATTTTTTTCCCCCTGTTAACTTCCTAAAAAATAAAAGCAAATTAATGACTTACA
The DNA here is from genome assembly GCF_014858855.1 of Bufo gargarizans. Taxonomy (NCBI): domain Eukaryota; kingdom Metazoa; phylum Chordata; class Amphibia; order Anura; family Bufonidae; genus Bufo; species Bufo gargarizans. The sequence goes on along the minus strand of NC_058083.1, from coordinate 536,124,621 downwards.
TCTACCACAAACAAATATAAGTTATCTGGCAAAAAAACGAATGAAGGGCCTAAAATAATGATCATGAAATACATGAAAGTAGATTTTAACTGCGGAACATAATTAAAAATATAAACTTGACCCTCAGCCCAAAAAATGTAGCAGAGCCACTGCCCGGGCTGTGTACATGGTATTGTGGCTCAGTAATAGGAGAGAAGGCCCAAGGTCCGATCAAAGCGAGGTCATCTCCACTTCTCTGGATGTTTCTGTCTCCCCTTTTTGCTGGTGGGTTAATTTTCATTTTCCTGTGTAAAGTGGAACAATAGAGGCTCTAAACAGAGATCTTTAGCAATCTCTAGAACAGAACCCCCAAAGTGAACGAGGGCACACCGCACATGTGCAATCATCGTCCATTAATTTCTACAGGAATTCTGAAAATAGCGAAGTGCTGGTTGGGCAATTTCCAGCAGTTCCATTAGAAGTGATTTGAGCGGTGGCCACATTTTTGTGGTGCTCTTTCCATTAATTTCTATGGGGCTTCTGGAGAAAGCCAAGCACGCTCTCTTAGCTATTTTCGAAACTCCAATAGAAGTGAATGGAGAGCTCGCTGCGCATATGCAGTTTGCTCCGTTCACTTTGAAGGCCGTATTCTAGCGATTGGTGCAGGTCCCAGAGCTGGGACCTACACCTTTCTCACAATGGTGGCATATCTGAGCGATATGCCACCAATGTCTGAGGTGAGACAACCCCTTTTATCTGCGGTTGCTAACTACTGTGTTTCTGGTGATTCTATGCTCTCTGAATGCTCACAGCTTTGGCTCTTCTTTGGATGTGTCCTTCATATCTTTCAGTTTGGCTCGACATAACCCCAGAATTCCAAGTTATAAAAACATGATTTTGCAATACTGTGTCACAAGATGTTTATCCTAGATGTGTCTATATGTCTCCACCGAGTGGTTGTAATGTGATTTGCAGCCTGTCAAGTGTATTTCTTTCATGTCCTGATATTACATTGAATTTGTATCATATGAAATAGATTTCCTTAACTAAATCTGTGGAAGGTTAGGGCCGGCCACCTCTCCACTCTATAAGACAGTTAAAAATATGCTCCCAGGAGCAACAAAATATCTTCTAAACCCATCCAAGAGAATGAATGAGCATGAATCATGGCATCTGTTAGAAATCTTGGCTCGAGGAGATGGAAAACATCCAATTCTGAGTCGGCTCTGTAGTCATCCGGATTATCATCCTTTTTTCTGTGTTCTGGTGACTAATAAGAAAGGTTACAAGCTGCGAAGGAAACTTTGGTGGAAGAGATAAACAAAAGAGCAGAATCGGACACATACGACCGCTGCTCACCGACACGTGGTAATGAAATAATGATTTGTTTTGCCGCTTCTTGTAATCACTTTCTTGTCGGGGAAGTCACCGCTTCTGTCTCGTAGCAACACAACGCATTATTTATAAATGATACAACTCGTCTTCTGGGAGTAAGAGAAATGGCTAATTACGAGCGCTCATCCTCAGGTGGAACCAGACTTGGACTTGTCATATACCATGTTATGTGGTGCTGGATATACAGTGGGAATGGTTGTGCTGATTAACATGGATTTTACTGCAGACATTTTACCATAACTTGTATTGCCTTTAAGGCAATAACACTGTGTTGGGGTAGGCCCACTGGTTGGCCCATGCGGGTTGTGTCCAAGATGGAGCAAGGTCATAGATATGATGAGTCACCAGTGCATTCGGGAAGTTTAAGTGGTCCTGGAAAAAAGTGGCCTCATATTGTAGGTGGGTCTAAATCAGCAGATGGTGTGGCCGGCACAAGTAGGCGGGATCTGCAAACCATCATCTACCATTTATTGGTGGTAGGTGGAAAATACATTGGAATACTCCTTTAAGAAAATCGGACACAGTTCGCTAAAGCAATATATAGACCCCAGTATAGTCTTACAACGAAGAGCACCAAAATTATACATACGGCCATATAGCGGTACATAGCCACCTACACTTAGCATACAGGTTACCAGAATGCTGAGCTACTGAATGTTTTTTGTTGGCAGCCGGCCTCATGATGCCACAACTTTACTGGCCCATTGGGAGTTTTCCCTGTAGAGTCAATGGCCAAGAGCCCAGAGCATCCCATGGTCAGTCGGTGCATGGCCGAGGGCTGCTGAGCCCAGACACAGCTGCTGCCAGTTAGTTAGCAGTGAGGAAGATTTGTGGTTGGAGTTGGGCCTGCTGAGGGTAGTAGTGACCCTGAGATCTGATGGTGCACTTGTAGTTGGGCCTGCTGAGGAGAGAAATAACTCTGAAATCTGATGGAGCTCTTATAAAACACTGTTTATACCCAGGACCTGATCTGGACAGCGGTTACTAATTGGACCCATTGGGGTGAGGACCCTGGATGCCACAAGTGGATCCAAACCATTTCTGGTCTAGAGACTGTAACGTGGTTGGTCCAAGCTAGATACCAGCCAGCCCTCCTAAGGCACACAATAGTCTACTGTGAATGTACTGAAGACTATATGGGGACCCTGGGGCTGGTGGCGACTACCTGTACAGTTAATGGGCAAACCACATATAGAGACCATTCCCTTGCTATTAATTACTGCCGCTTTGTGCCATAATACTGTATGTAACCATTAAGTTTATGCCCCCCTCTGGGTAAACCACTGTTCAAGAGAAACCTTGCTGAGTCCGAGTGGGTCAGTGAGCCAACTTCGAATGGAGTACTATGTAATGCTGATATGTCACAGCCTCACGGTCGCCTTTTGACCTTGTATACAGCTCCTATTCGGACTACAAGTAAACCCTTCATCCTCTGATCCTGTAGACTAGTGTTGATCACGAATATTTGAATTTCGAATTTTTATCGCGAATATAGGTACTTCGAAAATTCGCGAATATTTCGAATATAGTGATATATATTCGTAATTTCGAATATTCGATTTTTTTTTATCAGTACACATGATCCCTCCCTGCTTCTAGCTTGTGGGCCAATGAGAAGGCTGCAGTATATTTGACTTTAGGAGTAGTGTTGTTTGCGAATTTTCGTAATACGAATTTTTTTATTGCAAATTTTTTAATATATATATAAAAAGAGAAAATTATGGCGGCACTGGAAAAAAGCAATTTGGGTGCTAAGTCCAGGAATGTAGCTGCTTACCCCAAATAGATAGACGAAAAACGGACAGCACTCCAAGTAAAAGCAATAGTGTTTATTCACCCATGTGGAAGGCAACGTTTCAGCTCATACAAGAGCCTTTTTCAAGCATGGGTGAATAAACACCATTGCTTTTACTTGGAGTGCTGTCCGTTTTTCGTCTATATATATATATATATATATATAGCAATATATATAGCAATATAGCGAATATTCGAAAAAAACGAATATAGAGCAATTTAGCTAATATAGTGCTATAATCTTTTTATTTATAGTTGTAATTTTTTTCCAATCTGAACTTCAGATGAGAAAAAAATTACAACTATTAGACAAAGAAGATTATAGCACTATATTAGCTAAATTGCTCTATATTCTTTTTTTTTCCAATATTCGCTATATTGCTTTAACTTCGTTTTTTTGAATATTCGCAATATTCTAAAACAAGAAAATGTAGCAATATAGCGAATATTCAAAAAAAAAAAAGAATATAGAGCAATTTAGCTACTATAGTGCTATAATCTTCTTTGTCTAATAGTTGTAATTTTGTTCTCATCTGAAGTTCAGATTGGAAAAAAATTACAACAATAAAAAAACTGATTCTAGCACTATATTAGCTAAATTGCTCTATATTCTTTTTTTCGAATATTCACTATATTGCTATATATTCTTGTTTTAGAATATTACGTATATTCGAAAAAACTAAGTTATAGCAATATAGCGAATATTCCGAAAAAAAACGAATATAGAGCAATTTAGCTAATATAGTGCTATAATCTTCTTTGTCTAATAGTTGTAAGTTGAAAAATTCACAATAAAAAATTTGTATTACGAAAATTCGCATTACGGAAATTTGCATATTACACAATCATTACCTTGCCGATTTTTCGAGTAAAAAAAATCGTAGAATATAATGAATATACGAATTTGCGAATATTCGACGAATAGTTTACAAAATTTCCGCGAAATATTGCAAATTCGAATATGACCCCTGCCGCTCATCACTACTGTAGACCTGTGTTAATGTTCTTCCCTCTTCTTCATAGCCTAAATACAGTAGAAGGCAAAGGAAAGCAGTGGCTCCTGACTGTAGAGTCTGACTACACGGGGCTTGTTTGTAGTCTGAAATCGGATACAAATAATAATTATGTAATTATTAGCAAAATAATTGCAACCTAAAAATTGAGCAGGCTGAAATGTTTCTCTCTCCTCCGGTGGAAAAGACAAGAGATCTTCTAGCCGTGGAATGGACTTGTCCGATTGTTTCATGGTCCAGTAAATTTTCAATTTACTTTTTATTTTTTTTATTTTTTTTATTCATTCTCTTCAGTAGTTTCTTAGTGATATCTTCTTGTTGTATCAGTGACCACTAGTATGGCTGCTATTATTGCCCTCACAGTGGTTGTCTCCCACGCTTCCTATTCCTAGCTATACTGTGATACTTCTTCCCGATCGTGCGTGGTTACATTTCTTGGCAGATTTGCCCACTCAGGAAAGATTTTATATACAATATATAATGCAATACTGAAATTATATTTATAACTGATGTTTATTAGAGATATGTTTAGTAGAATCCCTATAGAAAATATATAACTGTCGCTGATTATTCTAAATTTATCACCTGAGCCTGGTGCTCACCTCCATTTATGGAAATTTACTTGAAATGCCATGCATATTTCATGGAGCGAACCCTTGAGGATGGTGGTGGTGGTGTTAATTATCTATTAAGGGCTCCATGCCTGTATGACCACAAATGACTGGTGCAATAAAGGGGCCCTGGCCGCGTGCACTCCATGCTGCGGACTTATTGACTTGAATGGATCCGTGATCCGCAAAATACAGCAAAAGATAGGACCATGTCCTATATTTTGTGGAGCCCACGGAAACACTGCGAAGCCCTTCTGTGGGCTTTCAGGTCCATGCTAGGACGTGTCCTATCGGTGTCCGGGGGCCACCCCAAACCCGGCCACTGCAATAGGTTTAAAAATTAATCCTTTGCAAATCTTTATTCTCACCCCACAAAAAGTTAATAATTACTACATGATATGTACTAGAAAATGAATCAAATAAAACTAAAATTCGTTATTGAAAAAAATAATAAAAATAAAAAATCATGAGCGCTGCAACACAGAGTGGAAAAATGTTACTGGTCCTCACGGCTAAAATAAGTTACATCATGAAAAGGTTAAAATGCACTTAAGGCGCCAACTATATTTATTTGAGACATAAATTCAAAATCTACAAAAAACTAAGTGACAATTACGGGAGAGATTTTCCGGTCTTAATGCGACTGTTCAGGGGTTAAGCAGCATCGTCTGAGTCCGGCAGGGGAAACATCGGCCATGAGCTCGGTTTTTGCATTGTTAATCCGCCTGGAGAGCCGAGGGTTTGCAGTGCTTATTAGCTGGCATTTAGCTCGTACTTAATGTTCCGGTAATTGCTGTTTTGTGCTCTATTTTGCCTTTTGAAGAGGACGTCGAACAATATCTAACAATGAGGTGGATTCAGACTTAATGTCTAGGTTTAAGGTAGACTTATAGCAAAAGAAAGGCACCTGAAAATACTGGCATTGGTGGGCATGCGGGGCACTACAATGCCAGAGGTTGTCACCGAGGCCATAAACCTTGACATAAAAGGCACCTGACGAGAGAGTGAAAATCAGACCGAGGGCGACGGGAGGAAAACGCAGGCGTCATTATGAGAGTATATCCACAGTGCACCAGCTTAATGTGATGCCATGTACAGTGCCAAGGACTTACAGAACCCGATGTAAAGGCACCTGCTGGGCACGGAGATCTGCATTACTGCAAAACATTTGAGTTTCTCATTGAAACCCATCAGATTAATATTGGAAAAGAAGAGATTGGGGGATGACAAGGACTTGTGGGCATCTGCACCAACAATAATTTCTCCTCTCGAACTGGTGGAACCAAGTCTTATAGGGGTTTGCTTAGTTTAGAAAATCTATTTTCAAGAAGTTGACGTTCCTCAGTTTAGGATTCTTCATCTCCTGGCCAGAGGAGAAAATGGTTCCAAAGAGAGTCTCTCGCTCTGGAGGACTTGTCCTGTCCTGCATTACACAGACAACCCATTGATTTGAATGGGCAAAGTGAAATGCTTCACTTCCCCTGTGGAGGCGCTGCAGGGAAATTGAACTTACTTACTGCCAGGTTTCTCCAACGATTACAGACTTATCGATGGGGATCCCAGGAGGAGGACAAGTCGTGATCAGCTCATGGCTAAGGACTCCTACTAACAAGAAGGGATAGTCCAAAGCAGAGAACCAAGATTTGCACAGTAGTCACGGCCACCACTGCATTCAGTCCTAGCACGGACCGGCGATTTTGTCCCATGTTCGCAAGATAGGTGGGATCCTCACGTATTATATGCCAATTGCTTTTCTTGTGGATATATTATACCTATCTAAGGAGGGAATACCCTACAGTATTCTACCCAAATGACAGTGTCCTACATCAGCCAAATACAGTAGCAGCGCCATACAATGATGAAATAATACCGACATATAGTGACTAGGGATGAGCGAACTCGAACTGTATAGTTCGGGTTCGTACCGAATTTTGGGGTGTCCGTGACACGGACCCGAACCCGGACATTTTCGTAAAAGTCCGGGTTCGGGTTCGGTGTTCGTCGCTTTCTTCGCGCTTTTGTGACGCTTTCTTGGCGCTTTTTGAAAGGCTGCAAAGCAGCCAATCAACAAGCGTCATACTACTTGCCCCAAGAGGCCATCACAGCCATGCCTACTATTGGCATGGCTGTGATTGGCCAGAGCACCATGTGACCCAGCCTCTATTTAAGCTGGAGTCACATAGCGCCGCCCGTCACTCTGCTCTGATTAGCGTAGGGAGAGGTTGCGGCTGCGACAGTAGGGCGAGATTAGGCAGATTAACTCCTCCAAAGGACTTGATTAACTGATCGATCTGCAGCTGTGGATCATTGAGCTGCTGATCCTCAATTGCTCACTGTTTTTAGGCTGCCCAGACCGTTTGTCAGTCACATTTTTCTGGGGTGATCGGCGGCCATTTTGTGTCTTGTGGTGCGCCAGCACAAGCTGCGACCAAGTGCATTTAACCCTCAATGGTGTGGTTGTTTTTTGGCTAAAGCCTACATCAGGGTGAAGCTGTCACACCAAGTGCATTTAACCAGCAATAGTCTGTTCATTTTTTGGCCATATACAAAATCAGGGGCAAGCTGCGCCCGTCACCAAGTGCATTTAACCCTCAATGGTGTGGTTGTTTTTTGGCTAAAGCCTACATCAGGGTGAAGCTGTCACACCAAGTGCATTTAACCAGCAATAGTCTGTTCATTTTTTGGCCATATACAAAATCAGGGGCAAGCTGCGCCTGTCACCAAGTGCATTTAACCCTCAATGGTGTGGTTGTTTTTTGGCTAAAGCCTACATCAGGGTGAAGCTGTCACACCAAGTGCATTTAACCAGCAATAGTCTGTTCATTTTTTGGCCATATACTACATCAGGGGCAAGCTGCGCCTGTCACCAAGTGCATTTAACCCTCAATGGTGTGGTTGTTTTTTGGCTAAAGCCTACATCAGGGTGAAGCTGTCACACCAAGTGCATTTAACCAGCAATAGTCTGTTTATTTTTTGGCCATATCCCAGTCTAATTCTGTCACTAAATCCATACCGGTCACCCAGCGCCTAAATACTAGGCCTCAAATTTATATCCCGCTAAATCTGTCCTTAGTGCTGTAGCTGGGCGAGTTATTTAGTGTCCGTTCAAGCACATTTCTTGTTCTGGGTTGAAATACAATTCCCAATTTAGCAATTTCATAATTTAGTGGTTTCTGCTATATCAGAGCTATTTGAAATCTATCCCTAAAAGGGTATATAATATTCAAGGTGCACATTGGGTCATTCAGAATAACTTCACACACACCCGCTACTGTGTATTTCCAAGTCTAATTCTGGCACTAAACCCATACCTGTCACCCAGCGCCTAAATACTAGGCCTCAAATTTATATCCAGCTAAATCTGTCCCTAGTGCTGTAGCTGGGCGAGTTATTTAGTGTCCGTTCAAGCACATTTCTTGTTCTGGGTTGAAATACAATTCCCAATTTAGCAATTTCATAATTTAGTGGTTTCTGCTATATCAGAGCTATTTGAAATCTATCCCTAAAAGGGTATATAATATTCAAGGTGCACATTGGGTCATTCAGAATAACTTCACACACACCCGCTACTGTGTATTTCCAAGTCTAATTCTGGCACTAAACCCATACCTGTCACCCAGCGCCTAAATACTAGGCCTCAAATTTATATCCCGCTAAATCTGTCCCTAGTGCTGTAGCTGGGCGAGTTATTTAGTGTCCGTTCAAGCACATTTCTTGTTCTGGGTTGAAATACAATTCCCAATTTAGCAATTTCATAATTTAGTGGTTTCTGCTATATCAGAGCTATTTGAAATCTATCCCTAAAAGGGTATATAATATTCAAGGTGCACATTGGGTCATTCAGAATAACTTCACACACACCCGCTACTGTGTATTTCCAAGTCTAATTCTGGCACTAAACCCATACCTGTCACCCAGCGCCTAAATACTAGGCCTCAAATTTATATCCCGCTAAATCTGTCCCTAGTGCTGTAGCTGGGCGAGTTATTTAGTGTCCGTTCAAGCACATTTCTTGTTCTGGGTTGAAATACAATTCCCAATTTAGCAATTTCATAATTTAGTGGTTTCTGCTATATCAGAGCTATTTGAAATCTATCCCTAAAAGGGTATATAATATTCAAGGTGCACATTGGGTCATTCAGAATAACTTCACACACACCCGCTACTGTGTATTTCCAAGTCTAATTCTGGCACTAAACCCATACCTGTCACCCAGCGCCTAAATACTAGGCCTCAAATTTATATCCCGCTAAATCTGTCCTTAGTGCTGTAGCTGGGCGAGTTATTTAGTGTCCGTTCAAGCACATTTCTTGTTCTGGGTTGAAATACAATTCCCAATTTAGCAATTTCATAATTTAGTGGTTTCTGCTATATCAGAGCTATTTGAAATCTATCCCTAAAAGGGTATATAATATTCAAGGTGCACATTGGGTCATTCAGAATAACTTCACACACACCCGCTACTGTGTATTTCCAAGTCTAATTCTGGCACTAAACCCATACCTGTCACCCAGCGCCTAAATACTAGGCCTCAAATTTATATCCCGCTAAATCTGTCCTTAGTGCTGTAGCTGGGCGAGTTATTTAGTGTCCGTTCAAGCACATTTCTTGTTCTGGGTTGAAATACAATTCCCAATTTAGCAATTTCATAATTTAGTGGTTTCTGCTGTATCAGAGCTATTTGAAATCTATCCCTAAAAGGGTATATAATATTCAAGGTGCACATTGGGTCATTCAGAATAACTTCACACACACCCGCTACTGTGTATTTCCAAGTCTAATTCTGTCACTAAACCCATACCTGTCACCCAGCGCCTAAATACTAGGCCTCAAATTTATATCCCGCTAAATCTGTCCCTAGTGCTGTAGCTGGGCGAGTTATTTAGTGTCCGTTCAAGCACATTTCTTGTTCTGGGTTGAAATACAATTCCCAATTTAGCAATTTCATAATTTAGTGGTTTCTGCTATATCAGAGCTATTTGAAATCTATCCCTAAAAGGGTATATAATATTCAAGGTGCACATTGGGTCATTCAGAATAACTTCACACACACCCGCTACTGTGTATTTCCAAGTCTAATTCTGGCACTAAACCCATACCTGTCACCCAGCGCCTAAATACTAGGCCTCAAATTTATATCCCGCTAAATCTGTCCCTAGTGCTGTAGCTGGGCGAGTTATTTAGTGTCCGTTCAAGCACATTTCTTGTTCTGGGTTGAAATACAATTCCCAATTTAGCAATTTCATAATTTAGTGGTTTCTGCTATATCAGAGCTATTTGAAATCTATCCCTAAAAGGGTATATAATATTCAAGGTGCACATAGGGTCATTCAGAATAACTTCACACACCCGCTACTGTGCATTTCCAAATCTAATTCTGTCACTAAACCCATACCTGTCACCCAGCGCCTAAATACTAGGCCTCAAATTTATATCCCGCTAAATCTCTCGTTACCGCTGTCCTGTTGTGGCTGGGAAAGTTATTTAGTGTCCGTCAAAGCACATTTTTTGTTCTGGGTTGAAATACAATTCCCAATTTAGCAATTTCATAATTTAGTCGTTTCTGCTATATCAGAGCTATTTGAAATCTATCCCTAAAAGGGTAGATCATATTGAAGGTGCACATAGGGTCATTCAGAATAACTTCACACACACCCGCTTCTGTGCATTTCCAAGTCTAATTCTGTCACTAAATCCATACCGGTCACCCAGCGCCTAAATACTAGGCCTCAAATTTATATCCCGCTGAATTTGAATACAATACATTGGGCCAAATAATATATTTGTTGTTGTGGTGAACCATAACAATGAGAAAAACATCTAGTAAGGGACGCGGACGTGGACATGGTCGTGGTGGTGTTAGTGGACCCTCTGGTGCTGGGAGAGGACGTGGCCGTTCTGCCACATCCACACGTCCTAGTGTACCAACTACCTCAGGTCCCAGTAGCCGCCAGAATTTACAGCGATATATGGTGGGGCCCAATGCCGTTCTAAGGATGGTAAGGCCTGAGCAGGTACAGGCATTAGTCAATTGGGTGGCCGACAGTGGATCCAGCACGTTCACATTATCTCCCACCCAGTCTTCTGCAGAAAGCGCACAGATGGCGCCTGAAAACCAACCCCATCAGTCTGTCACATCACCCCCATGCATACCAGGGAAACTGTCTCAGCCTCAAGTTATGCAGCAGTCTCTTATGCTGTTTGAAGACTCCGCTGGCAGGGTTTCCCAAGGGCATCCACCTAGCCCTTCCCCAGCGGTGAAAGACATAGAATGCACTGACGCACAACCACTTATGTTTCCTGATGATGAGGACATGGGAATACCACCTCAGCATGTCTCTGATGATGACGAAACACAGGTGCCAACTGCTGCGTCTTTCTGCAGTGTGCAGACTGAACAGGAGGTCAGGGATCAAGACTGGGTGGAAGACGATGCAGGGGACGATGAGGTCCTAGACCCCACATGGAATGAAGGTCGTGCCACTGACTTTCACAGTTCGGAGGAAGAGGCAGTGGTGAGACCGAGCCAACAGCGTAGCAAAAGAGGGAGCAGTGGGCAAAAGCAGAACACCCGCCGCCAAGAGACTCCGCCTGCTACTGACCGCCGCCATCTGGGACCGAGCACCCCAAATGCAGCTTCAAGGAGTTCCCTGGCATGGCACTTCTTCAAACAATGTGCTGACGACAAGACCCGAGTGGTTTGCACGCTGTGCCATCAGAGCCTGAAGCGAGGCATTAACGTTCTGAACCTGAGCACAACCTGCATGACCAGGCACCTGCATGCAAAGCATGAACTGCAGTGGAGTAAACACCTTAAAACCAAGGAAGTCACTCAGGCTCCCCCTGCTACCTCTTCTGCTGCTGCCGCCTCGGCCTATTCTGCTGCTGCCGCCTCGGCCTCTTCCTCCGCCTCTGGAGGAACGTTGGCACCTGCCGCCCAGCAAACAGGGGATGTACCACCAACACCACCACCACCACCTCCGTCACCAAGCGTCTCAACCATGTCACACGCCAGCGTTCAGCTCTCCATCTCACAAACATTTGATAGAAAGCGTAAATTCCCACCTAGCCACCCTCGATCCCTGGCCCTGAATGCCAGCATTTCTAAACTACTGGCCTATGAAATGCTGTCATTTAGGCTGGTGGACACAGACAGCTTCAAACAGCTCATGTCGCTTGCTGTCCCACAGTATGTTGTTCCCAGCCGGCACTACTTCTCCAAGAGAGCCGTGCCTTCCCTGCACAACCAAGTATCCGATAAAATCAAGTGTGCACTGCGCAACGCCATCTGTGGCAAGGTCCACCTAACCACAGATACGTGGACCAGTAAGCACGGCCAGGGACGCTATATCTCCCTAACTGCACACTGGGTAAATGTAGTGGCAGCTGGGCCCCAGGCGGAGAGCTGTTTGGCGCACGTCCTTCCGCCGCCAAGGATCGCAGGGCAACATTCTTTGCCTCCTGTTGCCACCTCCTCCTTCTCGGCTTCCTCCTCCTCTTCTTCCACCTGCTCATCCAGTCAGCCACACACCTTCACCACCAACTTCAGCACAGCCCGGGGTAAACGTCAGCAGGCCATTCTGAAACTCATATGTTTGGGGGACAGGCCCCACACCGCACAGGAGTTGTGGCGGGGTATAGAACAACAGACCGACGAGTGGTTGCTGCCGGTGAGCCTCAAGCCCGGCCTGGTGGTGTGTGATAATGGGCGAAATCTCGTTGCAGCTCTGGGACTAGCCAATTTGACGCACATCCCTTGCTTGGCGCATGTGCTGAATTTGGTGGTGCAGAAGTTCATTCACAACTACCCCGACATGTCAGAGCTGCTGCATAAAGTGCGGGCCGTCTGTTCGCGCTTCCGGCGTTCACATCCTGCTGCTGCTCGCCTGTCTGCGCTACAGCGTAACTTCGGCCTTCCCGCTCACCGCCTCATATGCGACGTGCCCACCAGGTGGAACTCCACCTTGCACATGCTGGACAGACTGTGCGAGCAGCAGCAGGCCATAGTGGAGTTTCAGCTGCAGCACGCACGGGTCAGTCGCACTACAGAACAGCACCACTTCACCACCAATGACTGGGCCTCCATGCGAGACCTGTGTGCCCTGTTGCGCTGTTTCGAGTACTCCACCAACATGGCCAGTGGCGATGACACCGTTATCAGCGTTACAATACCACTTCTATGTCTCCTTGAGAAAACACTTAGGGCGATGATGGAAGAGGAGGTGGCCCAGGAGGAGGAGGAGGAGGAGGAAGAGGGGTCATTTTTAGCACTTTCAGGCCAGTCTCTTCGAAGTGACTCAGAGGGAGGTTTTTGGCAACAGCAGAGGCCAGGTACAAATGTGGCCAGCCAGGGCCCACTACTGGAGGACGAGGAGGACGAGGATGAGGAGGAGGTGGAGGAGGATGAGGATGAAGCATGGTCACAGCGGGGTGGCACCCAACGCAGCTCGGGTCCATCACTGGTGCGTGGCTGGGGGGAAAGGCAGGACGATGACGATACGCCTCCCACAGAGGACAGCTTGTCCTTATCCCTGGGCAGCCTGGCACACATGAGCGACTACATGCTGCAGTGCCTGCGCAACGACAGCAGAGTTGCCCACATTTTAACCTGTGCGGACTACTGGGTTGCCACCCTGCTGGATCCACGCTACAAAGACAATGTGCCCACCTTACTTCCTGCACTGGAGCGTGATAGGAAGATGCGCGAGTACAAGCGCACGTTGGTAGACGCGCTACTGAGAGCATTCCCAAATGTCACAGGGGAACAAGTGGAAGCCCAAGGCCAAGGCAGAGGAGGAGCAAGAGGTCGCCAAGGCAGCTGTGTCACGGCCAGCTCCTCTGAGGGCAGGGTTAGCATGGCAGAGATGTGGAAAACTTTTGTCAACACGCCACAGCTAACTGCACCACCACCTGATACGCAACGTGTTAGCAGGAGGCAACATTTCACTAACATGGTGGAACAGTACGTGTGCACACCCCTCCACGTACTGACTGATGGTTCGGCCCCATTCAACTTCTGGGTCTCTAAATTGTCCACGTGGCCAGAGCTAGCCTTTTATGCCTTGGAGGTGCTGGCCTGCCCGGCAGCCAGCGTTTTGTCTGAACGTGTATTCAGCACGGCAGGGGGCGTCATTACAGACAAACGCAGCCGCCTGTCTACAGCCAATGTGGACAAGCTGACGTTCATAAAAATGAACCAGGCATGGATCCCACAGGACCTGTCCGTCCCTTGTCCAGATTAGACATTAACTACCTCCCCATAACCATATATTATTGGACTCCAGGGCACTTCCTCATTCAATCCTATTTTTATTTTCATTTTACCATTATATTGCGAGGCTACCCAAAGTTGAATGAACCTCTCCTCTGCCTGTGTGCTAGGCCTAAATATATGCCAATGGACTGTTGCAGTGGTGGGTGACGTGAAGCCTCATTCTCTGCTATGACATGCAGACTAATTCTCTGCTGACATGAAGACAGATTCTCTGTTACGGGACCTCCCTCCTCTGCCTGGGTGCTGGGCCTAAATATATGCCAATGGACTGTTGCAGTGGTGGGTGACGTGAAGCCTGATTCTCTGCTATGACATGCAGACTAATTCTCTGCTGACATGAAGACAGATTCTCTGTTACGGGACCTCTCTCCTCTGCCTGTGTGTGTGCTGGGCCTAAATATATGCCAATGGACTGTTGCAGTGGTGGCTGACGTGAAGCCTGATTCTCTGCTATGACATGCAGACTGATTCTCTGCTGACATGAAGCCAGATTGTCTGTTACGGGACCTCTCTGCTCTGCCTGTGTGCTAGGCCTAAATATATGCCAATGGACTGTTGCAGTGGTGGCTGACGTGAAGCCTCATTCTCTGCTATGACATGCAGACTGATTCTCTGCTGACATGAAGCCAGATTGTCTGTTACGGGACCTCTCTCCTCTGCCTGTGTGCTAGGCCTAAATATATGCCAATGGACTGTTGCAGTGGTGGCTGACGTGAAGCCTCATTCTCTGCTATGACATGCAGACTGATTCTCTGCTGACATGAAGCCAGATCGTCTGTTACGGGACCTCTCTGCTCTGCCTGTGTGCTAGGCCTAAATATATGCCAATGGACTGTTGCAGTGGTGGGTGACGTGAAGCCTCATTCTCTGCTATGACATGCAGACTAATTCTCTGCTGACATGAAGCCAGATTGTCTGTTACGGGACCTCTCTGCTCTGCCTGTGTGCTAGGCCTAAATATATGCCAATGGACTGTTGCAGTGGTGGGTGACGTGAAGCCTCATTCTCTGCTATGACATGCAGACTGATTCTCTGCTGACATGAAGCCAGATTCTCTGTTACGGGACCTCTCTGCTCTGCCTGTGTGCTAGGCCTAAATATATGCCAATGGACTGTTGCAGTGGTGGGTGACGTGAAGCCTCATTCTCTGCTATGACATGCAGACTGATTCTCTGCTGTCATGAAGCCAGATTGTCTGTTACGGGACCTCTCTGCTCTGCCTGTGTGCTAGGCCTAAATATATGCCAATGGACTGTTGCAGTGGTGGGTGACGTGAAGCCTCATTCTCTGCTATGACATGCAGACTGATTCTCTGCTGACATGAAGCCAGATTGTCTGTTACGGGACCTCTCTCCTCTGCCTGGGTGCTGGGCCTAAATTTATGACAATGGACTGTTGCAGTGGTGGCTGACGTGAAGCCTGATTCTCTGCTATGACATGCAGACTGATTCTCTGCTGACATGAAGCCAGATCCTCTGTTACGGGACCTCTCTCCTCTGCCTGTGTGTGTGCTGGGCCTAAATATATGCCAATGGACTGTTGCAGTGGTGGCTGACGTGAAGCCTCATTCTCTGCTATGACATGCAGACTGATTCTCTGCTGACATGAAGCCAGATCCTCTGTTACGGGACCTCTCTCCTCTGCCTGTGTGTGTGCTGGGCCTAAATATATGCCAATGGACTGTTGCAGTGGTGGCTGACGTGAAGCCTCATTCTCTGCTATGACATGCAGACTGATTCTCTGCTGACATGAAGCCAGATTCTCTGTTACGGGACCTCCCTCCTCTGCCTGGGTGCTGGGCCTAAATATATGCCAATGGACTGTTGCAGTGGTGGCTGACGTGAAGCCTCATTCTCTGCTATGACATGCAGACTAATTCTCTGCTGACATGAAGACAGATTCTCTGTTACGGGACCTCCCTCCTCTGCCTGGGTGCTGGGCCTAAATATATGCCAATGGACTGTTGCAGTGGTGGCTGACGTGAAGCCTCATTCTCTGCTATGACATGCAGACTAATTCTCTGCTGACATGAAGACAGATTCTCTGTTACGGGACCTCTCTCCTCTGCCTGGGTGCCGGGGCCTAAATATCTGAGAATGGACTGTTCCAGTGGTGGGTGACGGGAAGCCAGATTTTCTGCTATGGAACCTCTCTCCAATTGATTTTGGTTAATTTTTATTTATTTAATTTTTATTTTAATTCATTTCCCTATCCACATTTGTTTGCAGGGGATTTACCTACATGTTGCTGCCTTTTGCAGCCCTCTAGCTCTTTCCTGGGCTGTTTTACAGCCTTTTTAGTGCCGAAAAGTTCGGGTCCCCATTGACTTCAATGGTGTTCGGGTTCGGGACGAAGTTCGGATCGGGTTCGGATCCCGAACCCGAACATTTCCGGGATGTTCGGCCGAACTTCTCGAACCCGAACATCCAGGTGTTCGCTCAACTCTAATAGTGACCCAATAATAGCTCTGTTCACTGAGTAATCTAATAACACTGTTAGAAAATATCTTAAAAAACGCTATACTGCTAATTAAGATTGCTGGTTGTTGCAAGTCTCGGGCGTTTGTGCCTCTTCCAAGGCAGTCCATGCGGTGCCTCATTACTGCTTCTAGTGGAGTATACATGTATATGGCGGTACAGTACAACTCCTTAAAAATCTATGTGCATGAAGGAGCTATGAAAACATCTTTAGGGTGCACAAAGTCCAGGGAACTTGCTGTGTTTTGCAACCAAATCTGCAACAAAATGTCACCTGTGGATGTGTTGTGGATCTTGCTGCCAATTTGCCATAAATTTTAACTTTTAAGGGTGAAAATTTGCAGCCTGAGCTGATGTGCTGCACATTTAAAATCCCCGGCTGTGTGTAGATGATCTTCATTAAGATTGCTGGGACTGTAAACACTGCAGAAATCCGTGCATCTCTCCCGTGTAGACGTACCCACATGTGGCGGAATTTCTGATGTAGACATGTTTCCTCAGTAGTGTTGAGCGAATCGAAAGCATACGAAGCGCAATTCGACCTGAAGTTTAGGAAAAAATTTGATTGGCCACAAAGCCGAATTTCCTCGTTGATGGTAACAAATCAATATTTCCTAAAATGGTGGCTAAAAAGAAAAAGAAAATTATACTCACCTCATCCACTTGATTGCGGAGAGGTTGTCCGCTTCGCCTTGCTTGAAGAAAACCCGGTAAAGGACCTTTGGCAGGTCCTTTGGCAGGGTTTTCCTCAATCAAGATGTGAGCGGACGGCCTCTCTGCGATCAAGTGGATGAAGTGAGTATAATTATTATTTTTTTGACCCTGGATTAACCCCCTGAGCACCTGAATGTGAATCATAGATGCCGCGATCAGCGTTGAACGCGGCATCTGAGGGGTTCGCCGGCTAGAGGCTATGTCTGTCGCCCCTCATTGCTCATCACTATTCCTCAGCAGAATTGCAATGAATCCGCTGTGAAATCTATACATGTCACAGACGGAAGATGCTGTGGATTTCACTCTATGCATTGCGGCGGCAAACCCATCTTCGGAAATCCTATACATAGGATTTCATAAAAGCTGCCTCGTGTCACACTCCACAAGAAATCCACTGTGAATTCACCACGTGTGAACACGACCTTAAAAGGGTTCAGGCCCGGAGGCCTATCTGGCAGACCCCCCTCCCCTACCCCCCAGTACTACTAGACCTGCGGAGGGTATCATACTTACCTGACCCCTGTCGCTGGGTACCATCTCCTTTGCTCCCCCGCCGACTCTGCAGATCGCCAGTCTCCTCACATCAACATCCGTCTTGACGCGGGTCGCATGGCCTCTGCTGCCAATGATTGGCGTCAGCAGCAACGTATCCTCCATGTGTAATGTTGATGGGTCGCCTTATGCATGTGGGATGCTGTACATCACCTCTGCGGTGGGGGCCCATGCGTCAAACCATATGTTGATGCAGGGAGAGCGGCGATCTGCAGAGTCATCGGGGAGCGAAGAAGCCGTAACCCAGCGGCAGGGACCAAGTATGATTCCTTCTGCAGGTCTGGCCGTGCTAGGGGTGGGGGGTATCTGCTAGAATAACCCCTTTAATTCTGTATTGTGGCTCTTGGTGAGCAGAGCTGGAGCCGACCTTCCTCACGTGTCGCTCCGCGCACTCACCGCTCAGATGGTAAATGACCTTTCTCTGGCCACGAGCTCCATTAAGTGCTGAGCAGAGTCTCGTGGTAATTATCATTACTTCCAACCATGACGTATCCAAACAAGACAATCATTTATTACTGTGGGATAAGAGCAGAATAGGCCGTGCGCGCTCTCAGCTCAGCTATGCGCTCGTTAACTATTTATTAGATGCTGCTGCACCATTAGACTTATTTATTAGCATCGCTTTAACCTTTCATTGTCATTATTCTGTCTTTTATGGGGTCGCCGTTAATAAAAGGGTTGTGGGGCCATTCCTCTGCTATTACTTCTAGAACTTTATGAATGAATTGTCAGCAGTCTACAATAAAGGTCCAGCTGGGTGTTACCAGTTGGGGGGGGGGTCCCCTGCACAGTCTGGCAGCACTGAGTGGATAGTGTCAGACTCTGGACAGGACATTCACACCGACTGGTAACACCCAGCTGGATCTTCAATGGAAACTGCTGGCAATTCGCTCATAACTTCTAGCAGGAATAATAAAGGAGTGACACATCATAGAGTCATAAAAATAGAGGCTCCAGAATGGTTTTTACATGGGGAATGCAAATAGTTATAAAAACAGACACGTCAGGACGGGGGAGAGGTCCAATTTGAAGGGGTTTTCTGGTCTTAGAGCTTCATCAGTGTATTAATGAAAAGTTCTACAACTTTCTAATGACTTTATGTTCCAGTTCCTCGCTATTTTTATGGGAATTTTCAAGACTTTTTTGAAAAGTTGCTGGGATATTATCTAATAATAATAATAATAATAATAATAATAATGAATGATGCTCACAGCATCACCCCCCTCCCTTCCTGTGACACTTCTGAGGTACCTGTATACTGCATGTCAATGACTGCAAGATCAGGGAGGATGAGCGACAGGATTAGAGATTAGTGTTGAGCGCGAATATTTGAATTGCTAATTTTTTTCTCGAATATTGTAACTCGAATATTTTGAATATAGTTCTATATATTCGCTAAATCGAATATTCGTTTTTTTTTTTGTTTGTTTTTTAATTGTTATATTTTTTCCTTTCCCACTTCCCTAAAGTTGTTCTTACCTGTCCTTTGGATTCCTGGCTTCCTGGCTGCTCCAGTCAGTGCCCGTTGCCGCTTCTGCCGACTTCCGTGCTCATGGAGCGTCCCCATCACCATGGGAACGTCTCCATATACTAGAATGTACTGTCGGATTTGAGAATTACGTTGAAATCGCAATTCGATTAATTCAAGTTATAATAATCGAATTGCGATTTCAACTTAAAGGGCTTCTGTCACCCCACTAAAGTCTTTTTTTGGGGGGGGGCTAGTTAAATTTGTTATACTGTGATATATGAAAATATAATGGTGTTACTTACTTTCCTTCAGCAGTTTCTGATAAAAACAAACTTTTATAATATGTAAATTTGGTCTCTACCAGCAAGTAGGGCGTCGCCTGCGCCAATGACATCACCGAAAGAGAAGACGTCATCGGCGCAGGCGCACTGAGGGAGTGCTGAGGAGGCGAGCCTCCTCATCTCAGAGCGCCTGCGCCGAATGAACACAGGCGCGCGATTTTTGAAATGCTGACAGGGCCAGCCGGAGGAGGAGATCGCGGCTGGCCCTGTCAATCAACACGACGAGGGGGCGGTTTTTTGCGGCGGCTACCAGCAAGTAGACGCCCTACTTGCTGGTAGAGACCTAATTTACATATTATAAAAGTTCGTTTTTTTATCAGAAACTGCTGAAGGAAAGTGAGTAACACTATTATATTTTCATATATCGCAGTATAACGAATTTAACTAGCCCAAAAAAAAAAATGACTTTAGTGGGGTGACAGAAGCCCTTTAACACTGCTAATAGCTATATTCCATATTCTTTAATTCTAGCCTAATATGGAATATAGCAGTGCTAAATTGTAATCGCAATCCGATTAATTCAAGTTATAATAATCGAATAGCGATTTCAACTTTTTACGTATATTCTTAATATTACTCTAACTTCGTCTTTTAGAATATTCGTAATATTCTAAAAGACGAAGTTAGAGCAATATAACGAATAGTCTAAAAGACGAAGTTAGAGCAATATTAAGAATAGTCTAAAAGACGAAGTTAGAGCAATATTAAGAATATTCGTAAAATACACATATAGATTGTAATTTATATAAAAATATACTGCTATAATATTTTTTTTAATAGTGTACATATTTTACAAAACTTAAGTTCAGAAGAGGCAAAAAAAATTGAGAAAAAAAAGGATTATAGCACTATATTAGCTAAATTACAATCTATATGTGTATTTTACGAAAATTCGTAATATTGCTCTAACTTCGTCTTTTAGAATATTACGAATATTCTAAAAGACGAAGTTAGAGCAATATTAAGAATATTCGTAAAACACATTCGTAAAATACACATATTAGCCTAGCCATAGTCAATTAGTCATAGGAACGTTGCCTTATACTATCAAAAGAATTTATTTTTATTTTTAAATCGCAATACGCGATTAATTAAATCGCATATTATTCGCGATAATTGGAATAATTAAGAATATTCGATTTCGACGAATATAACACGAATATTCACGGCTCCTGATCTGTGATCTCTGGCCATATGAACACTCATTAAAGCTCTATTTTTATCTTACTGATAAGAATGTGGCTTAAATAAGTGTTTTGCCCTTTTAGTAATTTACAGATAAGGATTATTAGATGACCGGCGCAAATTGGAAGTAGCATTCACGCAGCTAGAAAAACAGCTAACCCTTTGTGACAGAACAGCTCAATATTTTTAATAAAGACCAATTGAAAAAAAAATGCTTTTTAGCCCAAAATGAGTAAAATGCAATAATATGAAAAAATTGGCCCCAAAGGTGTACATAGCCTTTATGATATCTGCTTGCTGTCAGTGAATGTGACAATCGTTTACATTCGGAGGCAGTAACCCAGAACATAGCTCCTCCTGGATACAATTGTTTCCAGTCTGGACACATACATCAGATGTCTACTAGTTTGCTACAATGTATCAGCTGTGGATGCTGTGAATATACCGGATCATAGCTGTCATGGCTTTGATATAAGTGGAAGTCACCTGATTAAAGTGAACAGTGTAACACTGAACACGACGAGCAGGTGACTGCAGGGTAACTTACTACCTACCTAGCAAGACACCAAACGATGGCGCTCCAGAGGGGATCTCCGCCTAACTCTTCATGGAGATCTACGTTGCAGATTCTATTTACACGTAGTTTATTTTTTCTCTTTGAATGTTACATATACTATAGAAATATAGAGCTATAGCAGAGCTGAGTTACAGCCACTCATTTCCAATACGTTCTATAAAAGCTAATAAAAAAATAAAAAAACTGAAAACACAGGACAAGTGCCTGCAAGACACCATATCCGAAATAAATATTTTTCAAGATTAGTAATTTTACCCATAAGCAAAGCAAAAGAAGAAAGTAATAAACGTATTTGTGAGATGGAAGCAGAGTCTAAAAATACAGTGTTCCCCCTCGCCTTGTAGAATATATTAATTAGTAATCAGCTTGGCGGTGTACACTATTCCATGCATATTCAGTGGGGTGCGATACATATCTGTGCTGAGTGGAAACATAATATGCATCTGTGATCTTTTTAAAAATTCCCTAAAGGCAGCGAAGACCACAGGGGAATGAGGAGAATCATAGTGTACGTCTCCTCTGGAGAGTAAACAGCATAAATTATACTGCAGAGATGTAGCAGTATCATCACTGTGTTCTGGCCCAGTTCTGGGTGTTCTGTGATTTCCTTTACCACTGGAAATTGGACTCTTTAGAATTTAAGGTATGCTCTGATGTCTTGTTTCTTAAAAAATAAAAAAATAAATTTTAATATATATATACAGTACAGACCAAAAGTTTGGACACACCTTCTCATTCAAAGAGTTTTCTTTATTTTCATGACTATGAAAATTGTAGATTCACACTGAAGGCATCAAAACTATGAATTAACCCATGTGGAATTATATACATAACAAAAAAAGTGTGAAACAACTGAAAATATGTCATATTCTAGGTTCTTGTCACGGCTGGGGATGGGGAAAACCCTCAGCCGTGCGGTATCAGCAGATGGAGTCGCTGCAAGGCCAGGACAGAGAATAAGGGAGCTGGTCACCTCCTACACATCCCTAATTCTGACCCTGTCTCCTATCCGTATGAGCCAACCCTGAAGGTAGGAGGGCTCATACTCCGGAACCTGATATTCCTGCTCGCCCTCAGGGTGGCCCTGGACTGAGAGCAGGGTAAGACGACCCGTTTCTCCTAGACACGGAGGAACAGGAGTCTCACTGGCCAAGCTACATAGAAAGGGGAAACATAAACAGACATATGGCATTGACAGGTAAGTGAGACTAGTACCACACTTACCTGCCACAGACACACAACCTGGAAACCACGTGCAAGTGCTGCTATCCACAACCAACACCAAGGACACAGCACACAACAGACATCACACGGGAACCCAGTAAACCATATGCTGCAATAACACATAAACCATAAACTAACACCAGACATAAAGTTTATGACCACCAGGGTGGCCCTCACTGGCAGATGGTAAATAACCAGCAGGATGTCTCCAGCAAGCATGGCTGAAGCACCCTCTCTGACTACTGCCTTCCACTGAGGCTTTATAGGGCCAAGTAGCCACACCCACAGTCAGACACACCTAGTGCACACACACACTAGGAGGGAAGTTAACCCTTCCAACACCAGGGAAGGGAAAACATCAACTTAAAGGGGACGTGCACACAACACATATAACACCCCGTGCACACCGATAAAAGGCACACCTATAGGAGAGGTTGCCAGGTGCAACCGCATGCCTACTGCAGCAAGCTGCCTAGCACCGCTCAGGCTGCTCTGCTGCCACATACCCAATGTTGCCAGCGGCAACCACAGGTGAGGCAACATACAATAGCCCTCACCTGTGATTGACAACAACACCAAGACCGCAGGCAACTGCATGCGGCCACAAGAGTCATAACCATGACCAAGAGTCGTGACAGTTCTTCAAAGTAGCCACCTTTTGCTTTGATTACTGCTTTGCACACTCTTGGCATTCTCTTGATGAACTTCAAGAGGTAGTCACCTGAAATAGGTCTTCCAACAGTCTTGAAGGAGTTCCCAGAGATGCTTAGCACTTGTTGGCCCTTTTGCCTTCACTCTGCAGTTCAGCTTACCCCAAACCATTGGGTTCAGGTCTGGTGACTGTGGAGGCCAGGTCACCTGGCGCAGCACCCCATCACTCTCCTTCATGGTCAAATAGCCCTTACACAGCCTGGAGGTGTGTTTGGGGTCAGTGTCCTGTTGAAAAATAAATGATGGTCCAACTAAACGCAAACCGGATGGAATAGCATGCCGCTGCAAGATGCTGTGGTAGCCATGCTGGTTCAGTATGCCTTCAATTTTGAATAAATCCCCAACAGTGTCACCAGCAAAGCACCCCCACACCATCACACCTCCTCCTCTATGCTACACGGTGGGAACCAGGCATGTAGAGTCCATCCGTTCACCTTTTCTGCGTTGCACAAAGACACGGTGGTTGGAACCAAAGATCTCAAATTTGGACTCATCAGACCAAAGCACAGATTTCCACTGGTCTAATGTCCATTCCTTGTGTTCTTTAGCCCAAACAAGTCTCTTCTGCTTGTTGCCTGTCCTTAGCAGTGGTTTCCTAGCAGATATTCTACCATGAAGGCCTGATTCACACAGTCTCCTCTTAACAGTTGTTCTAGAGATGTGTCTGCTGCTAGAACTCTGTGTGGCATTGACCTGGTCTCTAATCTGAGCTGCTGTTAACCTGCGATTTCTGAGGCTGGTGACTCGGATGAACTTATCCTCCGCAGCAGAGGTGACTCTTGGTCTTCCTTTCCTGGGGCAGTCCGCATGTGAGCCAGTTTCTTTGTAGCGCTTGATGGTTTTTGTGACTGCACTTGGGGACACTTTCAAAGTTTTCCCAATTTTTCGGACTGACTGACCTTCATTTCTTAAAGTAATGATGGCCACTCGTTTTTCTTTACTTAGCTGCTTTTTTCTTGC
Source organism: Bufo gargarizans (assembly GCF_014858855.1). Classification (NCBI taxonomy): domain Eukaryota; kingdom Metazoa; phylum Chordata; class Amphibia; order Anura; family Bufonidae; genus Bufo; species Bufo gargarizans. The sequence goes on along the minus strand of NC_058083.1, from coordinate 536,100,343 downwards.
CATAATACAAATTCTAACAGTCTATTCAGTAGGACTATCAGCTGTGTATCCACCTGACTTCTCCACAACGCAACTGATGGTCTCAACCCCATTTATAAGGCAAGAAATCCCACTTATTAAACCTGACAGGGCACACCTGTGAAGTGAAAACCATTTCAGGTGACTACCTCTTGAAGCTCATCAAGAGAATGCCAAGAGTGTGCAAAGCAGTAATCAAAACAAAAGGTGGCTACTTTGAAGAACCTAGAATATGACATATTTTCAGTTGTTTCACACTTTTTTGTTATGTATAAAATTCCACATGTGCTAATTCATAGTTTTTTGATGCCTTCAGTGTGAATCTACAATTTTCATAGTCATGAAAATAAAGAAAACTCTTTGAATGAGAAGGTGTGTCCAATCTTTTGGTCTGTACTGTATATGTATATATATCTGTTACAAGGTGTAGGAAATATAGTGTTACAGATGCATCACATTATCGTGCAAAATAAAAATGACTGCATTTAATGTATCTACCTCTAGGTGTCACTACACAGATTTAACCACATGTGGTTGAACATGAGGTCTCTCTTGCTCAATATGGATCAACAGCACACAGTGTGGCCAGGTGTGGTATTGCAAAGGAAACTTTCCAATGATAATATATGGTAGATAGTACTGTAAGAAACACTAATCTCACCATCTGGACCACAGCCAGTGAACCTCTTCAAAAATCATTCCGGGTTGTAGGAAGCTAAGGCTTCCCCTAGGTTCTTTAACCATAGCCAACTGTTAGGGACCCATGTTACATCTGCGGAGCTGATAACTAGTGATGAGCAGCAGGGGCAATATTCGAATTTGTGATATTTTGCTAATATTTGGGCGAATATTCGCCATATATTCGCAAATTCGAGAATTCGTCATCTCCAGTCTTTATTTTCTTGAATGCAGAAATCGGCAATTGAAAAATTTGCAATAAAAATTTGCATTACGAAAATTTGCATTACGAAAATTTGCAATCAACAATACTTCTAAAGTCAAAGATATTGCCGCCTTCACATTGGCCCACAAGCTAGAGGCAGGGAGGGATTATGTGTATTGATTTAAAAAAATCTTGAATATTTGAAATTACGAATATATGTCACTATATTCTAAATATTTGCAATTTGCGATAAAAATTTGCAATTCGAATATTCGTGATCAACACTACTGATAACAGAAAACTGATGTAGGCACACTAGTTTGCAGGCCTTTTCCAGTTTGACCATGGAGGTACATGGGGAAGCCAGCAAGCAGGGTCAAAACCAGGATAGACAGGCACAATCAATGCAGTACACAAGAAGTTAATCCAGAGACAAGCCAAGGTCAGTACCAGGAAAGTCAATATAAGCATCATCAGTGGCCACAAGGTAAATCCAAAGCACATGCCTGAAGTCAGTCTACCTTAATGGTCATACACAGTAGGAAGTCAAACAGTATAGAGCTCTGAAAACCAATCACAGGCACGGTTAATATGAATCAGCAGTCCTAAATCTCCCGAGTCAGAAACCTGGTTAGCTCAGGTCTAGCAGATGGCACTATACTGGTCAGCATGGCAACCCTTCCAGCACAGCTCTGCATAGTGATGTGACTAGGTCAACAGCTGACTGGTATTTAGTAGCTCTTTTTTGTTATTTTATGTATTGGAGCTGCAAGACCTGGAACCTCATGGTTCTGCTGAGCTGAACTTAGATCTCCATAGAATGCTATAGGATCTGTTTGAAATCAGCCTAATTAGTCACAACTTCCTCAGTTACACAAAGCTCCGATACAGATTTAGGCCTCATGCACACGACCGTTGTGTGCATCCGTGGCCGTTGTGCCGTTTTCCGTTTTTTTTCGCGGACCCATTGACTTTCAATGGGTCCGTGGAAAAATCGGAAAATGCACCGTTTTGCAGCCGAGGCCGTGATCCGTGTATCCTGTCCGTCAAAAAAATATGACCTGTCCTATTTTTTTGACGGACAACGGTTCACGGACCCATTCAAGTCAATGGGTCCGTGAAAGAACACGGATGCACACAAGATTGGCATCCGTGTCCGTGATCCGTGGCCGTAGGTTGCTTTCATACAGACGGATCCGAAGATCCGTCTGCATAAAAGCTTTTTCTGATCTAAAGAAATATGTAAATTATAGTGAGCACTCAATATCTGTGGTCATATATCAGGTCTATTGATATAACTATTTTATTAGAACATGAAATGGTGCATACAATAGATATAGCATAATAAAATAATAAAATATCGTACCTTAAAATTAAAATTAAATAATAAAACAAAATATGAAAAAACACAGTTGGTTATACCGATAGAAAATTGGTCACTTAAGGTTGGTATTGTCTCCTTATAGAGGCTGCAATTTTGTTTTTATAGGTGTTGCAACATTGTTCCCAACGTTAAATATCTCAGTTATCACTGGTGTATCCGTGCATGTAGTTAGCCAGAAGTACTCACTGTTTGGGGTTCGGCTCCTGTGTAACTGTCCGTGGTGGCGTCCCACCGTGGGTCAGTGCACTCACCCAATGTAACGTTTTTGGAGTGTCTTCCGGTATTCACGGTCCGCGGTGTTGTTGCGTTAATCCTTCTCTCCAAGAGACCGCTATGCGTCCCTCGTGTAGCTGGCGTCCTGCTTTTTTGCTGACACTACACGTGATCAGGGCGCCGGGGAGGTCTTTACCCGATGAATGGTTGTGGGATATCTCCCGATGATCAAAGTCTGCGGTTACGGTAATCCTGCTTCCAGGTGGCCGCTGTGTGTCCCACGTGTGGCTGGCGTCCTGTGCTTTTTGCCGGCACTCCACGTGATCAGGGCGCCGATGAAGTCTCTACCTGAGATTGGTTCAAGGCTCCTGTGATGAATTAGGAATACTTTCGATTACCGTCTATGCGGTCGTGTCCGTGATTCCGTGTGCTGATCAGCTCCGATGGGTTAAAGTGTCCAGTCGTTTATAAGGATCCCAACCGCTATACGCGTTTCAAGGTCTCTGACCTCTTCCTCAGTAGCTGGTTATGGGATCCAAAGGTACTTCCTTATATATCCTGGACGGGTTACACCTTGTTTGCTTAATTCGGGATCATTGCAAAATCTGGTTTGGAGTTAGATATTTTGAAATACCTCCTTGTATTTTTAAATAGAGACATTCATCATTATACAATGCTCCTTATACCTCGACATTAAATTGACCTAACTACAATTCATTATAAATTATAAATTATTTCACAATCCTTAATGTATTTAGCATAAATACATATATATTTATAATCAATACATGTTAAAACTGATAAATTCATACTATAATAATCATGATAAAATTGTACCATTATGCTTCCTCTCTATTAAAATATTTAAAAATATAAAAAAAAATATATAAAAAAATACATAGTGATATTTATTCAATTAAAATATTACTTTAAAATATTAATTTAAAATCAATATATGTGTTCATCTGTGTTTTCTTATTTGTAGTGATGTAAAGGAAGTGGGAGCTCCCAACTAAGGGGAGATCGGGGTGCTGATTTTACCGCTATACCACCGATGTCCCGTCCGCTGAGAGCACCCACCTCTTAATCTACAAAAAGCCAAATATTTCAAAATCTGCGTTAAGACCCTCTGGTAATAAAGTGTTAAAATCATATATACGTCTCGCCTCCTGTCTTGACATATTAGAGATGTGATCACCTCCTCTCCAATGTATATCTATCTTTTCAAATGCCGTAAACTTTAATAGGGAGGGATACTGGTTGTGGTGATATTTAAAATGCTTAGATAGTGAATGTTTCTCGTATCCTGTTCTAATTTTAGTCATGTGTTCTGCAATTCTGACTTTTAATAATCTCTTCGTTCGTCCTATATATTGTTTTTTGCAGGGACACTCAATCATGTATAAGACGTTTGCTGTGTTACATGATAAAAATGTATCAATAACATACGAAAAGGAGTTTGATGTGGAGGAAATTAAATTGGTTTTTTTTGGGAATTTCGTGTTTTTACAATTACTACAGGTATTACACCTATAGAATCCCTTTAAGTTAAAATAATTTTTGTAAACATTTTCCTTTTTGTTTTTTACAGTTGGTGCTACTTTAATAGCCAAATTCGGTGCTTTTGTGTAGACTATTTGTGGGCCATTAGTCAAATATGGACCTATTAGTTTATCATTTGTAATATGATGCCAATGGTTTCGGATTATGGCTTCAATCTTCCTATATTGGGCATTATAGGGTAAAATAATCCTAATTTGATCCCCCATTTTGGGGTCAGTTTCTGTTCTGGTCCTTATTTTTTCTTCAAAGAAGGTTTTCCTATCCATATTTTTTACTTCTACTAGTGCTTTCTCTACCTGTTGTGAAGGATATTTTTTCATCAAGAATTGTCCCTTCATGGATATAGCTTCTTTCATATAGTCCTCTTCTTTTGTACAATTGCGCCGTAGCCTCCTAAATTGCCCCTTAGGTATATTTAGCAGCCATTAGATCGCACACCCCCACACCACAGGATCCGCACAAGATCATTTCAACAATCACCTCGGGATCACCAACACATGACACAAGTCACAGGACACAATTACAACTTAAGACACAGAGAGGATATACAGAAGAACAATCAAAACCAATATCCCCAGAGAGCACATCCAACAAGGAACCAATATGCACCTCACAACAACAGGGAGACCTATGTAGGGAAACACCACAAACATCAGCACAATCCGAATATAGAAACCAGAAGACACGAAGAGGTAAGAGAAGGAAAAGAGAGGACACACCACAGGAGACACTAATAGAGGAGGTTAACTCCATAATTAATTTAAGTTCAGTCACCCTAACCAAAGCACAACAAGCACTATTGAATAAAGGATTAAAATTCGCACCTACGGCACCACTAAGCAAATTTGACACTTACATTGGGATAGAAAAATTTATACGTAAATTATGTTTAAAAAAATATTTTTTGAAGAACCCCATAAACACAATAGGGACAACACAAGGAACATACATACATACGGATCTTAAGGTAAAAAGTAAGACATACCCAAGACATGAAATGGGACAGGATATTATCACATTTAAGAGAAATGTAGAGGCAGATTTAAGGAAAATTAAAAAGGACCCAAGGAAATTCAATAATTTAAAACCTCATGAGATTCATGCAATCAAACAATTGCAACAAAATGATAATATAACTATACGCCCAGCCGATAAAGGGGGGGCAATTGTTATTTTAGATACATGGAAATACAATATAGAATGTAGGAGACAATTGGAAGATAAAGACACATATTTAAAATTGCAGAAAGACCCAATGACAGGATTTGTTGAAGCTTTGGAAGTATACGTAAAACAAGGCTTAGATAAAGGATTTTTGAATACACAGGAATCAAAATTTATTATGAGTACCCCCAAACGTACACCTGTCTTTTATACTATTCCAAAGGTCCATAAAAACCCATTGGACCCTCCGGGGAGACCCATCATCTCCGGAATAGGATCATATACAGCAAATCTATCACAGTATTTGGATAGATTACTACAACCAGTAGTAAGGAAGACAGCTGCGTATATTAGGGATACTACACAAATAGTTCAAATCATTGAAAATCTTGAATATGAATCAAATTGGACTCTTGGAACCCTTGATGTCAACTCCTTATACACTATAATCAAACATGATCAGGGGTTGGAGGCCTTAACACAACAATTGACATCATATGGAGAATACCTACCAGACCAAGTGGAATACATAGTGAAGGGGGTACAACACATTCTTAGTCATAATTACTTTATATATGACTCTGATTTCTTCCTCCAGTTGATGGGCACCGCCATGGGCACCAGGTTCGCCCCCAGTTATGCCAACCTCTTTATGGCACAGTGGGAGGAACAATTTATAGCACCCACACTGGGGACGAACCTGGTGCTCTGGCGTAGGTTCATTGACGATGTAATTTTCATCTGGAGAGGAACGGAGGAGGATCTAAAAACATTCCTAAATTATATAAATCAGAATGATAATAATATAAAATTCAGTTCAAAGACACATAAAGAACAGATAGAGTTTTTGGATCTGACTATTAAGGTGGAGGAGAATAAATTAATTTGTCAAACATACCAAAAAGAGATAGCCAAAAATAGCTATATCCTTTACACAAGCTGCCATCTACCAAGATGGCTGCTAAATATACCTAAGGGGCAATTTAGGAGGCTACGGCGCAATTGTACAAAAGAAGAGGACTATATGAAAGAAGCTATATCCATGAAGGGACAATTCTTGATGAAAAAATATCCTTCACAACAGGTAGAGAAAGCACTAGTAGAAGTAAAAAATATGGATAGGAAAACCTTCTTTGAAGAAAAAATAAGGACCAGAACAGAAACTGACCCCAAAATGGGGGATCAAATTAGGATTATTTTACCCTATAATGCCCAATATAGGAAGATTGAAGCCATAATCCGAAACCATTGGCATCATATTACAAATGATAAACTAATAGGTCCATATTTGACTAATGGCCCACAAATAGTCTACACAAAAGCACCGAATTTGGCTATTAAAGTAGCACCAACTGTAAAAAACAAAAAGGAAAATGTTTACAAAAATTATTTTAACTTAAAGGGATTCTATAGGTGTAATACCTGTAGTAATTGTAAAAACACGAAATTCCCAAAAAAAAACAATTTAATTTCCTCCACATCAAACTCCTTTTCGTATGTTATTGATACATTTTTATCATGTAACACAGCAAACGTCTTATACATGATTGAGTGTCCCTGCAAAAAACAATATATAGGACGAACGAAGAGATTATTAAAAGTCAGAATTGCAGAACACATGACTAAAATTAGAACAGGATACGAGAAACATTCACTATCTAAGCATTTTAAATATCACCACAACCAGGATCCCTCCCTATTAAAGTTTACGGCATTTGAAAAGATAGATATACATTGGAGAGGAGGTGATCACATCTCTAATATGTCAAGACAGGAGGCGAGACGTATATATGATTTTAACACTTTATTACCAGAGGGTCTTAACGCAGATTTTGAAATATTTGGCTTTTTGTAGATTAAGAGGTGGGTGCTCTCAGCGGACGGGACATCGGTGGTATAGCGGTAAAATCAGCACCCCGATCTCCCCTTAGTTGGGAGCTCCCACTTCCTTTACATCACTACAAATAAGAAAACACAGATGAACACATATATTGATTTTAAATTAATATTTTAAAGTAATATTTTAATTGAATAAATATCACTATGTATTTTTTATATATTTTTTTTATATTTTTAAATATTTTAATAGAGAGGAAGCATAATGGTACAATTTTATCATGATTATTATAGTATGAATTTATCAGTTTTAACATGTATTGATTATAAATATATATGTATTTATGCTAAATACATTAAGGATTGTGAAATAATTTATAATTTATAATGAATTGTAGTTAGGTCAATTTAATGTCGAGGTATAAGGAGCATTGTATAATGATGAATGTCTCTATTTAAAAATACAAGGAGGTATTTCAAAATATCTAACTCCAAACCAGATTTTGCAATGATCCCGAATTAAGCAAACAAGGTGTAACCCGTCCAGGATATATAAGGAAGTACCTTTGGATCCCATAACCAGCTACTGAGGAAGAGGTCAGAGACCTTGAAACGCGTATAGCGGTTGGGATCCTTATAAACGACTGGACACTTTAACCCATCGGAGCTGATCAGCACACGGAATCACGGACACGACCGCATAGACGGTAATCGAAAGTATTCCTAATTCATCACAGGAGCCTTGAACCAATCTCAGGTAGAGACTTCATCGGCGCCCTGATCACGTGGAGTGCCGGCAAAAAGCACAGGACGCCAGCCACACGTGGGACACACAGCGGCCACCTGGAAGCAGGATTACCGTAACCGCAGACTTTGATCATCGGGAGATATCCCACAACCATTCATCGGGTAAAGACCTCCCCGGCGCCCTGATCACGTGTAGTGTCAGCAAAAAAGCAGGACGCCAGCTACACGAGGGACGCATAGCGGTCTCTTGGAGAGAAGGATTAACGCAACAACACCGCGGACCGTGAATACCGGAAGACACTCCAAAAACGTTACATTGGGTGAGTGCACTGACCCACGGTGGGACGCCACCACGGACAGTTACACAGGAGCCGAACCCCAAACAGTGAGTACTTCTGGCTAACTACATGCACGGATACACCAGTGATAACTGAGATATTTAACGTTGGGAACAATGTTGCAACACCTATAAAAACAAAATTGCAGCCTCTATAAGGAGACAATACCAACCTTAAGTGACCAATTTTCTATCGGTATAACCAACTGTGTTTTTTCATATTTTGTTTTATTATTTAATTTTAATTTTAAGGTACGATATTTTATTATGCTATATCTATTGTATGCACCATTTCATGTTCTAATAAAATAGTTATATCAATAGACCTGATATATGACCACAGATATTGAGTGCTCACTATAATTTACATATTTCTTTATTGTTAACCCCTTATGTGGTTGGGGTGAACCACATCATAGTTAGAGCACCGAACCTGGTAAACAGAAGGGTGAGCCACTATAAACCTATAACAATCACTTTTTCTGATCTAAGTTTTCACTTCGTGAAAACTCATTTCCGACAGTATATTCTAACACAGAAGCGTTCCCATGGTGATGGGGACGCTTCTAGTTAGAATACACTGCAAACTTTGTACAAGACTGCCCCCTGCTGCCTGGCAGCACCCGATCTCTTACAGGGGGATATGATAGCACAATTAACCCCTTCAGGTGCGGCACCTAAAGGGGTTAATTGTACTATCATATTCCCCTGTAAGAGATCAGGGCTGCCAGGCAGCAGGGGGCAGACCCCCCCCCTCCCCAGTTTGAATATCGTTGGTGGCACAGTGTGCCCCCACCATCGCCCCCCCTCCCTCCCTCTATTGTAATAAATCGTTGGTGGCACAGTGTGCCAACCACCATCTGCCCCCCCTCCCTCTATAGCAGTAACAACATTGGTGGCAGTGTGCGGCCTCCCATTCCCCCCCCCCCATCATTGGTGGCAGTGGAGTTCCGATCGGAGTCCCAGTTTAATCGCTGGGGCTCCGATCGGTAACCATGGCAACCAGGAAGCTACTGCAGCCCTGGTTGCCATGGTTACTTAGCAATAGTACAACAGTATAAGATTCATACTTACCTGCTTGCTGCTGCGATGTCTGTGAACGGCCGGGAGCTCCTCCTACTGGTAAGTGACAGTTCTTTAGCAATGCGCCGCACAGACCTTTCACTTACCAGTAGGAGGAGCTCCCGGCCGGACACAGACATCGCAGCAGCAAGCAGGTAACAATGAATCTTCTACTATTGTACTATTGCTAAGTAACCATGGCAACCAGGACTGCAGTAGCGTCCTGGTTGCCATGGTTACCGATCGGAGCCCCAGCGATTAAACTGGGACTCCGATCGGAACTCCGCTGCCACCAATGATGGGGGGGGGGAATGGGAGACCGCACACTGCCACCAATGTTGTTACTGCTATAGGAGGGGGGCCGATGATGGTTGGCACACTGTGCCACCAATGATTTATTACAATAGAGGGAGGGAGGGGGGGCGATGGTGGGCGCACACTGTGCCATCAACGATTTATTACAATAGAGGGAGGGAGGGGGGGGCGATGGTGGGCGCACACTGTGCCACCAACGATTTATTACAATAGAGGGAGGGAGGGGGGGGCGATGGTGGGCGCACACTGTGCCACCAACGATTTCTAACATTAGAGGGAGGAAGGGGGGGCCCGATGGGGGGCGCACACTGTGCCACCAACGATATTCAAACTGGGGAGGGGGGGGGGGGTCTGCCCCCTGCTGCCTGGCAGCCCTGATCTCTTACAGGGGAATATGATAGTACAATTAACCCCTTTAGGTGCCGCAGGGGGCAGTCTTGTACAAAGTTTGTAGTGTATTCTAACCTGAAGCGTCCCCATCACCATGGGAGAGCCTCTGTGTTAGAATATACTGTCGGATCTGAGGTTCACGAAGTAGCTCATATCCGACAGTATGGTGATGGGGACGCTTCAAGTTAAAATATACCATCGGATTGGAGAAAACTCCAATCCGATGGTATAAAAGAACTCCAGACTTTACATTGAAAGTCAATGGGGACGGATCCGTTTGAAATGGCACCATATTGTATAAACATCAAACGGATCCGTCCCCATTGACTTGCATTGTAATTCAGGACGGATCCGTTTGGCTCCGCACGGCCAGGCGGACACCAAAACGACTTTTTTTTCATGTCCGTGGATCCTCCAAAAATCAAGGAAGACCCACGGACGAAAAAACGGTCACGGATCACGGACCCACTGACCCCGTTTTTGCGGACCGTGAAAAAAAACTGTCGTGTGCATGAGGCCTTACACAATGTGCTGGTTTTCTACCTATGGATGAGGTGGAGCTCGAGGGATTGTTAAGGAAATCCAGCTGGGATAGTATATACTGACGAAAAATACATGGATCTCCTGAAAAGATGACATCACTTGTAGAATGGTCTGTGGTTTTCAATGTGTCGGCACAAACTCATTTTTTAAAAGTCACATTTGAAATATTAGAACAAATGTTTGCAATTGTGTTCCTTTTTTTTGCACCAGTTTTTTTTTTAAAGTAATGTGGGCTCCAAGGAGATGTGGTTTAGGTCATATCTGTTAAATGGAGTAAGGACAAATTTCTGATACAAATCTACAAATTACAAATCTACCTCTGCTCTCAGCTGAATGATTTTTAGCCTGAAAATGTACCAAATATATACTAACCAGCGTGCACCTTTTAATAAATTTGAAACAAGCATGACACATATTTCATTTTTAATTGCTTTTTTTAAGTTTTATTTAAAAAAAACACATAAGAAACAAAACAAAGAGACATTAGAGAAAAATTCTGGTTTCTGCCGAAATCTGTCATATATTGTCGGTGTATACAATATGTCAGTGGGTAGAAAAGAAAAAAAGGAAAATGAAGAAAAAAAAATTAAAGCAAAAACCCATCACACATGACACAGAGAAACTAATTTAAGTAAACAGTTTTTTTCATGTATTTTTTACTTCTTTCTGGGAACAGTTTCCTTTCATTATTGACTCTGAAGGAGAACACTGTCACATAAATCTTCTTGGAGATTGTCTGCTGAAGAGAAAGGAAAATAAAATCATTTTCGCTGGGTTTTTGGGATTACCACTGAGTGGTGATGAAACCTCTGAGATATGGAGAATTTGGCTCACAAATAATCCCAGAGTTGCTCCACACAGGCGTATTTACTTTTTATATATGATCTTTCTGCACATCTTTGGTTCTTTAATTTTGGTTTGTTTGTTTGTTTGTTTTTTTTATTTGCTGTGTACAAATGCATCCATGCCTGCATAGAGTGAGGTATCAGAAAATAAGGATGGATGGAAAGAAGGAAAGAGTGAAGAAAGGAAGAGAAAGAGAGAAGAAAAAAGGAAGGAGTCAGGGAGGAAGGACGAAGGAAGGAAGAAAGAAAGAAAGAAAGTAAGAAAGAAAGAAAAAAAAATGAAGAAATCAAAGTGGGAGGAAGGAAGGTCGGAAGGAAGGAACAATAGAAGGAAGAAATTAAAGTGGGAGTTAGGAAGGAAGGTAGGAAGTAAGAATAGAAGTAAGAAATCAAAGCGGGAGGAAAGAAGGAAGGTAGGAAGGAAGAATAAAAGGAAGAAATCAAAGTGGGAGGAAGGTAGAAAGGAAGGAAGAATAGAAGAAAGAAATCAAAGTGGAAGGAAAGAAGGTAGGAAGGCGGAATAGAAGGAAGAAATCAAAGTGGGAGTAAGGAAGGAAGGTAGGAAGGAAGAATAGAAGGAAGAATAAAAAAGTGGTAGGAAGGATAAACAGAAGGAAGAAATCAAAGTGGGAGGAAGGGAGAATAAAAGGAAGAAATCAAAGTGGGAGGAAGGAAGGAAGGAAGAATAGAAGGAAGAAATCAAAGTGGGAGTAAGGAAGGAAGAATAGATGGAAGAAATCAAAGTGGGAGGAAGGAAGGAAGAATAAAAGGAAGAAATCAAAGTGGGAGGAAGGAAGGAAGAATAGAAGGAATAAATCAAAGTGGGAGTAAGGAAGGAAGGAAGGAAGAATAGAAGGAAGAAATCAAAGTGGAAGGAAGGAAGGCAGGAAGGAGAACAGAATGGATGGAAGGCAGGAGAGAAGGAAGGGGGGAATCAAGAAAGGAGAAAGGTAAAAAAGAAGGAAATTAATGAGGAAAGAAAGGATGGAAGGAACGAAAAATTAAAGCAAGGTGAAAGGAAGAACAAAAGAAAGTTTAGAAAGGAAGATAGAGGGAAGGGAATAAAGAGGGAAGAAAGGAAGTAAGGGATCAAGAAGGGAGAGAGGAAGGAAGAAAGGTGGGGGGGAGGAAGAAGAGAAAGAAGGAGTCAAAGAGGGAGGGAGAAAGGAAGGAAGGAAGGAAGAAAGGAAGGTTTTGATATTTGCTCTCTTCTATGCCATAGACTGCAAACAGTTATACATATTCCAGGTAAAGCTTCCAATGTCTCAGAATACCTGGGGACTTGGAGCTTCACTAACAGGTCACCACCTCTCCTCCCATGACTACTACTCTCCTCTTTCTCCTCTGGTCGTGTTTGCTTACCATTTCTTACTCCTGCCCCTCTCCTAATTTTCTGCTAGACCACCCTCCTTCTCAAGAGGTTTGGCAGCAGGTAGGGAATAAGCCAGTATAATACACCAGGAGAAGCGCAACCTCCTGTGGAAGAGGAAAGGGGAGCGTCTTTTCATACAATACAGTAGCCAGTTTCTGTATTATAAGGTGGAGAACAGGGATGTAGCTTTAGGGGTGTCAGCGGTCGTAATTGAGAATGGTCCCTGTGCCAGTGGTGCACCCCCAATTATGTATTATCCCCCTCAGGACGGTGATACAGTTAGGTGCTGTGATGGGTAAAGGTAGCAATGCCTCTCTGCCCAGGCTTCCCCTCTGATAGGCTTCTAGCCTAGTGCCTGTAGCCTATCGGAAGCTGGCACAGGTGGCATAACATAATCATCGTGCCACTTCAGCCAGGCAGCGTACAGCTCAGGAATCAGGCCGGAGATAGGTCTGCACCACATTGCTGACAGCTGCACGGAGGTAAGTATTTGAGTTTATGGATTTTTACTTGGCACCATGCTGGGGGCCATGACACGGGTGAAGGGGGGGGGTGCACTTTGGGGGCATCTAATGGGGGCACTAAATAGGGGCATTTTGTATTGGGGCACACATTATAATGCAGCGTTTTTCTACTGGCACACATTAAAAGGAGAATGAATACTACTGGGGGACTATGGGGAACATGATTACTAGTATGGGCATAATGGGGACATTATTACTATTGGGGGCACTGTTAACACTATCCACCCTGGCAGGTAATTATTACTATTGGTGGGACTTTTGGAAGTACTATTACTGTGGGGGGCACCCTGGCACAGTATTAGCTTAGCACAAAGATTTTTTGGGGACATTATGTTTACACTATTAGTGTCAGGGACACTATTTGCTGGGCACAGTTATTTTTTAGGGCACTGTGTGCCAGTAATTATTGTAGGGGGCACTGGCTGGATGGTACTAGTATTTTCAGGTGGACTGTTTCTGCAGAATAGTATTGGAAAGCACAGTGGCCACAGAAGGTGGGACGATGATGGAAAAGTAGTATACTAAGATGTCTGTCACACTCTGCAGAGACAAGAGATGGCTGACAGAAATCATCATGGTGGTCTGGTATGAATGGAGAAGATAAGGAAAGAGAACATCTACATCAGAGGAGACGTCAATTTATGTAAGAGGTATGTTGCGCTGTATTACCCTGTATGTTTTGTAGCGCTGTATGTAATGTTTTCCAAGTATGTCTATAACAGTAGGGCTGGAAGGAAGGGGTTAGGTTGAGAATTTGGCAATGGAGGGGGGGATGGGGGCACCAGAGTATGTAACTGACTGAACACCAGGGGGCACCATAGTATGCAAGTAACTGAACACCAGGGGGCACCATAGTATGTAACTGAACACCAGGGGGCACCATAGTATGTAACTGACTGAACACCAGGGGGCACCATAGTATGTAAGTAACTGAACACCAGGGGGCACCATAGTATGTAACTGAACACCAGGGGGCACAATAGTATGTAACTGACTGAACACCAGGGGGCACCATAGTATGTAACTAACTGAACACCAGAGGGCACCATAGTATGTAAGTGAACACCAAGGGGCACTATATTATGTAATTAACTGAATACCAGGGGGCACCATAGTATGTAAGTAACTGAACACCAGGGGGCACCATAGTATGTAACTGAACACCAAGGGGCACTATATTATGTACGTAACTGAATACCAGGGGGCACCATAGTATGTAAGTAACTGAACACCAGGGGGCACCATAGTATGTAACTGAACACCAGGGGGCACCATAGTATGTAACTGACTGAACACCAGGGGGCACCATAGTATGTAACTAACTGAACACCAGAGGGCACCATAGTATGTAACTGAACACCAAGGGGCACTATATTATGTAAGTAACTGAATACCAGGGGGCACCATAGTATGTAAGTAACTGAACACCAGGGGGCACCATAGTATGTAACTGAACACCAAGGGGCACTATATTATGTACGTAACTGAAACAATTTTTGCCACAGGCAGCAGAAAGGCTAGTTGCACCCCTGTTCTTTGCCACAAAGCACAGAGGAAGGGGGAGTCCAAGTTGAACTCTCACACCAGGGCCCGTGAGCCTTTAGTTTCATCCCTGGTGGAGAAGTGATGTTTCATGCCCTCCAGTCAGGACTTGGCTCAGAAAGCTTCTAAAGGCAGATTCTGGACAGAACCAGTCTCCTTCCTCCTCTGGCAGCTGACAATGTACTCCCTTCTTTCCTCCCTTACCATTGGGAACTATACTGCTGTGTTACTTCAGGGGCTATTCTATTGGTTGCCGCACAGTGAACAGAGGATCACTATGCGGAAACCTGATTGTGGAGAGAGAGACTGAGCATGTGTGACCACCAGTAGTCAGCCCAGGAGGTGGACATGAACATTAATATACACCTTGACAACCAGGTGGTGTTATAATATGTAAGTAACTGAACACCAGGTTGCACTATACTATGTTAGTAACTGAACACCAGGGGGCACCATAGTATGTAAGTAACTGAACACCAGGGGGCACCATAGTATGTAAGTAACTGAACACCAGGGGGCACCATAGTATGTAAGTAACTGAACACCAGGGGGCACTATACTATGTAAGTAACTGAAAACTAGAGGGCACCATAGTATGTAAGTAACTGAACACCAAAGGGCACCATAGTATGTAAGTAACTGAACATCAGGGGGCACCATAGTATGTAAGTAACTGAACCCCAGGGGGCACCATAGTATGTAACTAACTGAACACCAGGGGGCACCATAGTATGTAAGTAACTGAACACCAGGGGGCACTATAGTATGTAAGTAACTGAACACCAGGGGGCACCATAGTATGTAACTGACTGAACACCAGGGGGCACCATAGTATGTAAGTAACTGAACACCAGGGGGCACCATAGTATGTAAGTAACTGAACACCAGGGGGCACCATAGTATGTAACTGACTGAACACCAGGGGGCACCATAGTATGTAAGTAACTGAACACCAGGGGGCACCATAGTATGTAAGTAACTGAACACCAGGGGGCACCAGAGTATGTAACTGACTGAACACCAGGGGGCACCATAGTATGTAAGTAACTGAATACCAGGGGGCACCATAGTATGTAACTGAACACCAGGGGGCACCAGAGTATGTAACTGACTGAACACCAGGGGGCACCATAGTATGTAACTAACTGAACACCAGGGGGCACCATAGTATGTAACTGAACACCAAGGGGCACTATATTATGTAAGTAACTGAACACCAGGGGGCACCATAGTATGTAACTGAACACCAAGGGGCACTATATTATGTACGTAACTGAACACCAGGGGGCACCATAGTATGTAAGTAACTGAACACCAGGGGGCACCATAGTATGTAAGTAACTGAACACCAGGGGGCACCATAGTATGTAAGTAAACATCATATATCTTCAGTATCAGTTTTTGTAACAGCATTGTTCCATGAGATTGAATGTGGTGGGGCAACCTGAATGTTAGAAGCTCCTCGGCAAGCAGACGCAGCTTTTTTATACATATATAATATAAGCATTATACAAGACTATTTTGCATTCTCCTTCAGTGTCAATAACCACAGGGGAGGGGTCGTGACAACCACTTATACACACACTGAACTGTGAATGCTGCTTTGGATGCAAAAAGGAATGAAGCCATTTTGTAGCTTAAGAATATTACAAGATACTATAAGTAAACCAAAGTATATAAAAAATACCCTTGACACAATATATAGGTGCGAGAAGCAAAATGTTGCTTATAAGAGGAGTTCCCCTTTAAGTGAAGCTCACAATATGTTGTTTTT
The DNA here is from genome assembly GCF_014858855.1 of Bufo gargarizans. Classification (NCBI taxonomy): domain Eukaryota; kingdom Metazoa; phylum Chordata; class Amphibia; order Anura; family Bufonidae; genus Bufo; species Bufo gargarizans. The sequence continues at coordinate 536,083,831 of NC_058083.1, read as the reverse complement.
CAGCTTTGTGCGCTAATACCCAGGCCACCTTTTATGTTAATATCATAGCAGAACATTATTAGTTCTGTAAGAGAGTCGAAGAGTAAATCTTGAGAGGCCGGAGGCGAAGCGGAGCGCGCCGTAATTGTTGTCTGACACAAGCTCCAGCATATTTTATTCAAATGTCCCAAACTAGAAGCGATGCAGCTCGTCACGTGTCGCCCTCCGCAGTAAGGTTTCCTGTTCTGCTGTGTGAACGGGTGACTTCAAAGCTCGCATTTCTGCTGCGCTCAGCAGAAACTTCTGTTCATTTATGGCTGAGGCGCCTCGATACTCCCTTTTTAAGCCAAGAAGCTTAAATATTGCAAGACATGGCTGTTAACTCTCCTCTATTGTGGTGCCGGTTCTGATAATCCAGAACAACAGCTTCATCCAATAATATGAGCAGAATCGCCCTGTCTAGGGGTGGGGTTGCTGACTTCATGATGCAAGTTTGATGATGTCACCTTATAGAAATTATCCACAAGGAAAAAAAGTTAGGACCGGTTCAGTGTAGCAACTTGAAGCTCTGAGAAACCCAGGGCAAAATTTTCAACGGATCCTCACCTACCGTGCACCATTTGTGTGCCATACGTGGCAAAGAGATCTTTGGGTCCCCTCAGGCATCAGGACCCAGGTTTCTGTGGTGCCTCTGCATCTCCTATAGCTATAATCCAGGACAGGAACATTTACTTGATCTAAAGTCTGGTGGTGGCCATTGGCAGATAACATCAAACAGTAGGGAAGACGGGGCCAGTTGCCACTTTTGCACCTCACGGTGGCCATGTGTGGTGTACAGTAAGTCTACAAAACAAGAACCATGCCTATATCCTAAGGTGTGTGAACCTAAGAGAAGGACCCCACTCTAGGACACCCAAGTCTCCATAGCACTTCTGGTGTTTGGGTTAGGTCTGATGCAATGCTTTTTGCCATAAGAAACCATTGGGGTCAGGCTGCACAATTTTCATACTGTGATTTAAATTTCAACTGGCCAACAAGCCAAGGGTAGACTAGAACCCTTGGTTGCATCTCAAAGCAGTTCCACACAGCGAAGAGAGGGGGCAAAGAACCAAGATCAAAATAGTTCCTCTATCATGGTTTCCACATCTATGCTTTTCCATGACCCTTGGGCCAAATTTCCACCTCTATGTTTGATCAAGCGTCCTACACAGGTTCTCGCCACCTAATAGCAAAGGGGTTGGGACCAAGCATGGTGGCTAACCTATCTCCAAGAGGCAAACTAGGAACTGAATGGTCTTAAAGGCTACCTGCTGCAAAGAAGGACATTGGGGACAGTCACATATTACAATTTTTGGTGGACCTTAGAAAAAATTGTTTGAGACAGGAGTCTTCAGCATCATTTCTGCCCCTGCTTGTTGCTGTTACCACCATCTTCCATTTCAAGGCAAAGTAATCTCAGCAATGAAAAAGATTTTGTTCTCGATAATTAACGCCCCACACTCCATGAGCTCTAACGAGGCCCAAATTGGAATGTAATTGGCACCACTTTTCAGTCTGTGAAAATGCGGTCAAGTTAACCCTTGTGCAATGTCAGTCTGTAGCGTTTCCCACAGCAAGAAGCAGCCACCTCGTCAGAGCCTCAAAGCATTGTCGACACCGAGAATTCAAATCACCAGAAAAAAGATTGCAGTTTTTTTCCCTTTCCTTTTTTTGTAGCTGTCATTAAGTTTTCTCTTGAATAGAAGGATCTGAGGTGACACGATCCCCAGGTATTCGCCCACAGCTGTAGGTAATGTAGAAATATAACATTTACCGTCAGAGGAATTCTTCTGCCTTACTGATGTATTGTGCTCCGACTTCACACGCCAACATAAGCACACACGTTCTGTTAACTTGCCTTTTTGTCATGCGGTAAGGAAGGAAAAAATAGAAAAGGCTGGAAATTTCCTGTATTTATATGCTACAGCGGTTATCAAGGCCAATGTATCCTTGGCGGTTACTGCTACAAACTGAATGTCTGCTGGAAGATAAGGGGGATAGATAGATAGGTAGATAGATAGGAGATAGATGATAGATAGATAGATAGATAGATAGATAGATAGATAGGTAGATAGATAGATAAAGAGATAGAGATAAATAGATAGATAGATAGATAGATAGATAGATAGGAGACTAAAAGAGCTTCTGGTCCTCCAGGTGGTGGATGCATGAAGCACCTGCTGGGTGAGGACTTCTAGATTTAATTTAAAAAGTGTTTATCTGGTGGCAAGATATAACAGTTTCCAAACTATCATCCCGTGTTCAAAGCAGAATTCGGGAATTTAGGAAAACTTTGATTCGCAACAAATCCGAATTTCCTTGCGCTTTGTGGTAATGAATCCGTTTTTCTTAAAATGGCGGCTGCACGTGTTACAAAGTGAAAGTAATAAACCCGGGAACAAAGGATTACCCATAATGCCGTGCAGCCAGCCAATCAGCAGCCAGCCAGGCCCTGTGATGTCACAGCCCTACAAAACCCTCATCCCACACAGTCTCCGCCATTGTCCTGTGAGATGAGCATAGGGAGAGATGTGGCAAGAGCTCATGCGCTAAGGACAGTGTTGCTGAAAATTATCAATAGAAGGATATTGGAGAGGGAGAGTGCAGGGAGAATGTATGAAGAGTGCAGAAAGAATGTAGGGAGCGTGCAGAGAGAATGTAGGGAGTGCAGAGAGAATGCAGAAAGAGTGCAGGGAGAGTGCAGAGAGAATGTAGGGCGAGTGCAGAGAGAATGTAGGGAGAGTGCAGATAGAATGCAGAAAGAGTGCAGGGTGAATGCAGGGTGAATGCAGGGAGAATGCAGGGAGAGTGTAGGGAGAATGCAGAGAGAATGTAGGGAGAGTGCAGGGAGAATGTAGGAATAGTGCAGGGCAACAGCAAGGAGAGTGCAGAGAGAATGTAAGAAGAGTGCAGGGAGAATGTAGGAATAGTGCATGGAGACAGCAAGGAGAGTGCAGAGAGAATGCAGGGAGAGTGCAGGGAGAATGCAGGGAGAGTGCAAAGAGAATGTAGGGAGAGTGCAGATAGAATGCAGAAAGAGTGCAGGGAGAATGCAGGGAGAGTGCAGGGACAATGCAGAGAGAATGTAGGGAGAGTGCAGGGAGAATGTAGGAATAGTGCAGGGCAACAGCAAGGAGAGTGCAGAGAGAATGTAAGAAGAGTGCAGGGAGAATGTAGGAATAGTGCATGGAGACAGCAAGGAGAGTGCAGAGAGAATGCAGGGAGAGTGCAGGGAGAGTGCAGAGAGAATGCAGGGAGAGTGAAGAGAGAATGTAGGGAGAGTGCAGGGAAAATGTAGAAATAGTGCAGAGAGACAGCAAGAAGAGTGCAGAGAGAATGCAGGGAGAGTGCAGGGAGAATGTAGGCAGAGTGCAGGGAGACAGCAGGAAGACTTATGCTGCATCAGTTTTATTTATTCCTACATTTACTTATTCCTACATCAGCCATAAACATAATTCAATACTAATAAGATGGACGCCTTTATTATACCATCCAGTCTGCAACCCTTAGGGGGGGGGGCAGGTCTTAATGTTGACCATCCTCATCTTCTGCTAGCTTTACTTCTTCCAAATGATCCTTCTTGGTCTCCATATCCTAGAAAAGTCAACAAGATGCAGAGAAAGGAGGAGCTGGATGTTCCTGGTGACTTATTTTCATTGATATTAGATCATTTAGAAAAGGAGAAAAAGCAGATGGCAGAAGAAGGGCTCCCACCGATAGGGCAGGAGAACTCTGGGGTTAGCGAAGTGGGTATGCCAAAGCTGATTAATATTCTGGGGGGAATTTATCATGAGGGAGAAAGACAGTTTTGATTGAGTCTACATTGTTGTACATTGTGCCACATTTATCAAATGTCGCATGTTACTTGATAAATTTGTATTATCTTTAGACCTAACTCTTTTGTCTAGAGAAGCTCCTCCAGTTTTCCTACTTCACCCTCCTACTGGAGTGAGAGCTCATTAACATATCTAACCACACCCACTTTTCCATCCACATTACAACACTCGAGTGAGTGGTGTGAAAATGCAAAACGTCACAAACTTTTGCGCAAGTGAGTGCAAAAAAAGTTGCAAAAGCCCTATTTTTGTGACTTTTTGATGCCAGAAGATATGATAAATCAGGGCCTCTGCGTTTACTGTCAAATAACCTGCAGAAGGTTGAAGGCCAGAGCAGCAAATTGTCCCCCACCTAACCACGCCCTGGCCACAACCTTCCCGCAGCACGGCAGCTCTGTGTTGCATATCCTAAAGCGGAGTGGCCTGGGTATACCTGCTTTATAGCCATTTGAGACAAATTAATTCATAACTAATCAAATTTCTTGGCAAACTTTGGTGAAGTTGCCAAATTTTTCTAACTTTCGCTCATCTCTACTGACATCCTACCCAGCAGCTCTTGGTCTCCAGTCCCCACCACTGGTGTCCTCTGTCTCTACAGTCAGGGAACAGAGAGATATTTCTTTGGTAACATTATTGAAAAAGATTGTTTTAGTTTGAATTTTTCATAAAAAATTGTTACCTCTGTAACTATTATATGCATTTCCACAGTCTCTGTCTGCAGCAATATTCTCTGAAAGATCTGGGCGATCATGGCCATGCCAGGCATTGTCTTAAGGCCTAGTCCACATTTCCATTTTTCACTGACTTGTATGATCCACATTTTCCATGGACAGCTCACATACCCATTGATTTGAATGTGACTGTTCACACATCAGTATTATTTTACAGACCAGGAGACATGCTCTATTTTGGTCCGAGATGCGGTCAATCACGCCCCCACTGAAGTCAATGGGTCTGTGAAAATCACGGACACAACACGGATGGCATCCGTTTTCACTGAAGACACATGGACCAAACACGGATCCTTCATGGACATCTTCAAAGATGAAACAAGGGCGCTTTTTTCACGGACTTGAAAATGACACAGAAATATGGACGAGGCCTAAATCATTTCTGCTCTCACCATTCCACACAATACTGACAACATCCATATATTGGTAAGGCTCTATTCACATCTGTGTTGGAACCACCAATTTTTACTGTCATAACTAGAGATCAGCTAAGTTTTGAAAAATTCCATTCGGCAACTTCACTGAAGTTTGTTGAGAAATTTGATTACTTGTATGAATTAATTTGTCATGAATCGCTATAAATCAGGTATACCCAGGCAATTCTGCCTTAGGGTACGACTACACGGAGCGGCCATGCTGTGGTGAAGAACTGCGTGGCAAATTAGACTTTTATGTAATAATTAAGACCGCAATGTATAGTCCTTGCTCATTGTTAATGGCAGCTTTGGCATACCCACTTCTCCTGCCCTACAGGTGGGAGCGCTTCTTCTGCCATCCACTTTTCCTCCTTTTGCACATCATCTAATATCGATGAGAATAAGTCATCGGGAACATCCAGCTCCTCTCTCTGCATCTTGCTGACTTTTCTAGTACAAGGAGAATTTAAAGGAAGATTTGTAAAGCCAGCAAAAGGTGATGGTTATTAAAACCTGGCCTCCCTAAGGGGTGCAGACTGGATGGTATTGGTTGGCACGCTGGCACAGGAATAATAAAGGCTTCCATCTTATTGGTATTGAATTACGTTTACAGCTGATGTAGGAATAAATAAAACTGATGCAGCATAAGTCTCCCTGCAATCTCCCTACATTCTCTCTGCACTGTCCCTGCAGTCTCCCTACATTCTCACTGCAGTCTCCCTCTCCAATATTCTTCTATTAATCGTTTTCACTGTCTCTAGCGCATGAGTGCTTGTAACAACTCTCCCTATGCTCAGCTCACAGGACGATGACAGAGATTGTGTGGGATGAGGGTTTTAAAGGAATGTGACATCACAGGGGACGGCTATCTGCGGATTGTATGGCTGCATGGCATTATAGGTGATCTTGCGTCCCCAGACTTGTCTTCTCTACACTTAGTTTTGCTTTGTAACTAGAGTTGAGCGAACACCTGGATGTTCGGGTTCGAGAAGTTCGGCCGAACATCCCGGAAATGTTCGGGTTCGGGATCCGAACCCGATCCGAACTTCGTCCCGAACCCGAACCCCATTGAAGTCAATGGGGACCCGAACTTTTCGGCACTAAAAAGGCTGTAAAACAGCCCAGGAAAGAGCTAGAGGGCTGCAAAAGGCAGCAACATGTAGGTAAATCCCCTGCAAACAAATGTGGATAGGGAAATGAATTAAAATAAAAAATAAATAAATAAAAATTAACCAAAATCAATTGGAGAGAGGTTCCATAGCAGAGAATCTGGCTTCCCGTCACCCACCACTGGAACAGTCCATTCTCAGATATTTAGGCCCCGGCACCCAGGCAGAGGAGAGAGGTCCCGTAACAGAGAATCTGTCTTCATGTCAGCAGAGAATCAGTCTGCATGTCATAGCAGAGAATGAGGCTTCACGTCAGCCACCACTGCAACAGTCCATTGGCATATATTTAGGCCCAGCACCCAGGCAGAGGAGGGAGGTCCCGTAACAGAGAATCTGTCTTCATGTCAGCAGAGAATTAGTCTGCATGTCATAGCAGAGAATGAGGCTTCACGTCAGCCACCACTGCAACAGTCCATTGGCATATATTTAGGCCCAGCACCCAGGCAGAGGAGGGAGGTCCCGTAACAGAGAATCTGTCTTCATGTCAGCAGAGAATTAGTCTGCATGTCATAGCAGAGAATGAGGCTTCACGTCAGCCACCACTGCAACAGTCCATTGGCATATATTTAGGCCCAGCACCCAGGCAGAGGAGGGAGGTCCCGTAACAGAGAATCTGTCTTCATGTCAGCAGAGAATTAGTCTGCATGTCATAGCAGAGAATGAGGCTTCACGTCAGCCACCACTGCAACAGTCCATTGGCATATATTTAGGCCCAGCACCCAGGCAGAGGAGGGAGGTCCCGTAACAGAGAATCTGGCTTCATGTCAGCAGAGAATCAGTCTTCATATCATAGCAGAGAATCAGGCTTCACGTCACCCACCACTGTAAGAGTCAATTTTCATAAATTTAGGCCCAGAACCCAGGCAGAGGAGAAAGGTCCCGTAACAGACAATCTGGCTTCATGTCAGCAGAGAATCAGTCTTCATATCATAGCAGAGAATCAGGCTTCACGTCACCCACCACTGTAAGAGTCAATTTTCATAAATTTAGGCCCAGAACCCAGGCAGAGGAGAAAGGTCCCGTAACAGACAATCTGGCTTCATGTCAGCAGAGAATCAGTCTTCATATCATAGCAGAGAATCAGGCTTCACGTCACCCACCACTGCAACAGTCCATTGGCATATATTTAGGCCTAGCACACAGGCAGAGCAGAGAGGTCCCGTAACAGACAATCTGGCTTCATGACAGCAGAGAATCAGTCTGCATGTCATAGCAGAGAATGAGGCTTCACGTCAGCCACCACTGCAACAGTCCATTGGCATATATTTAGGCCCAGCACCCAGGCAGAGGAGGGAGGTCCCGTAACAGAGAATCTGTCTTCATGTCAGCAGAGAATTAGTCTGCATGTCATAGCAGAGAATGAGGCTTCACGTCAGCCACCACTGCAACAGTCCATTGGCATATATTTAGGCCCAGCACCCAGGCAGAGGAGGGAGGTCCCGTAACAGAGAATCTGTCTTCATGTCAGCAGAGAATTAGTCTGCATGTCATAGCAGAGAATGAGGCTTCACGTCAGCCACCACTGCAACAGTCCATTGGCATATATTTAGGCCCAGCACCCAGGCAGAGGAGGGAGGTCCCGTAACAGAGAATCTGGCTTCATGTCAGCAGAGAATCAGTCTTCATATCATAGCAGAGAATCAGGCTTCACGTCACCCACCACTGTAAGAGTCAATTTTCATAAATTTAGGCCCAGAACCCAGGCAGAGGAGAAAGGTCCCGTAACAGACAATCTGGCTTCATGTCAGCAGAGAATCAGTCTTCATATCATAGCAGAGAATCAGGCTTCACGTCACCCACCACTGTAAGAGTCAATTTTCAAAAATTTAGGCCCAGAACCCAGGCAGAGGAGAAAGGTCCCGTAACAGACAATCTGGCTTCATGTCAGCAGAGAATCAGTCTTCATATCATAGCAGAGAATCAGGCTTCACGTCACCCACCACTGTAAGAGTCAATTTTCATAAATTTAGGCCCAGAACCCAGGCAGAGGAGAAAGGTCCCGTAACAGACAATCTGGCTTCATGTCAGCAGAGAATCAGTCTTCATATCATAGCAGAGAATCAGGCTTCACGTCACCCACCACTGTAAGAGTCAATTTTCAAAAATTTAGGCCCAGAACCCAGGCAGAGGAGAAAGGTCCCGTAACAGACAATCTGGCTTCATGTCAGCAGAGAATCAGTCTTCATATCATAGCAGAGAATCAGGCTTCACGTCACCCACCACTGTAAGAGTCAATTTTCATAAATTTAGGCCCAGAACCCAGGCAGAGGAGAAAGGTCCCGTAACAGACAATCTGGCTTCATGTCAGCAGAGAATCAGTCTTCATATCATAGCAGAGAATCAGGCTTCACGTCACCCACCACTGTAAGAGTCAATTTTCATAAATTTAGGCCCAGAACCCAGGCAGAGGAGAAAGGTCCCGTAACAGACAATCTGGCTTCATGTCAGCAGAGAATCAGTCTTCATATCATAGCAGAGAATGAGGCTTCACGTCAGCCACCACTGCAACAGTCCATTGGCATATATTTAGGCCCAGCACCCAGGCAGAGGAGGGAGGTCCCGTAACAGAGAATCTGTCTTCATGTCAGCAGAGAATTAGTCTGCATGTCATAGCAGAGAATGAGGCTTCACGTCAGCCACCACTGCAACAGTCCATTGGCATATATTTAGGCCCAGCACCCAGGCAGAGGAGGGAGGTCCCGTAACAGACAATCTGGCTTCATGTCAGCAGAGAATCAGTCTTCATATCATAGCAGAGAATCAGGCTTCACGTCACCCACCACTGCAACAGTCCATTGGCATATATTTAGGCCTAGCACACAGGCAGAGCAGAGAGGTCCCGTAACAGACAATCTGGCTTCATGACAGCAGAGAATCAGTCTTCATATCATAGCAGAGAATCAGGCTTCACGTCACCCACCACTGTAAGAGTCAATTTTCATAAATTTAGGCCCAGAACCCAGGCAGAGGAGAAAGGTCCCGTAACAGACAATCTGGCTTCATGTCAGCAGAGAATTAGTCTGCATGTCATAGCAGAGAATGAGGCTTCATGTCAGCCACCACTGCAACAGTCCATTGGCATATATTTAGGCCTAGCACACAGGCAGAGGAGAGGTTCATTCAACTTTGGGTAGCATCGCAATATAATGGTAAAATGAAAATAAAAATAGGATTGAATGAGGAAGTGCCCTGGAGTCCAATAATATATGGTTATGGGGAGGTAGTTAATGTCTAATCTGGACAAGGGACGGACAGGTCCTGTGGGATCCATGCCTGGTTCATTTTTATGAACGTCAGCTTGTCCACATTGGCTGTAGACAGGCGGCTGCGTTTGTCTGTAATGACGCCCCCTGCCGTGCTGAATACACGTTCAGACAAAACGCTGGCTGCCGGGCAGGCCAGCACCTCCAAGGCATAAAAGGCTAGCTCTGGCCACGTGGACAATTTAGAGACCCAGAAGTTGAATGGGGCCGAACCATCAGTCAGTACGTGGAGGGGTGTGCACACGTACTGTTCCACCATGTTAGTGAAATGTTGCCTCCTGCTAACACGTTGCGTATCAGGTGGTGGTGCAGTTAGCTGTGGCGTGTTGACAAAAGTTTTCCACATCTCTACCATGCTAACCCTGCCCTCAGAGGAGCTGGCCGTGACACAGCTGCCTTGGCGACCTCTTGCTCCTCCTCTGCCTTGGCCTTGGGCTTCCACTTGTTCCCCTGTGACATTTGGGAATGCTCTCAGTAGCGCGTCTACCAACGTGCGCTTGTACTCGCGCATCTTCCTATCACGCTCCAGTGCAGGAAGTAAGGTGGGCACATTGTCTTTGTAGCGTGGATCCAGCAGGGTGGCAACCCAGTAGTCCGCACAGGTTAAAATGTGGGCAACTCTGCTGTCGTTGCGCAGGCACTGCAGCATGTAGTCGCTCATGTGTGCCAGGCTGCCCAGGGATAAGGACAAGCTGTCCTCTGTGGGAGGCGTATCGTCATCGTCCTGCCTTTCCCCCCAGCCACGCACCAGTGATGGACCCGAGCTGCGTTGGGTGCCACCCCGCTGTGACCATGCTTCATCCTCATCCTCCTCCACCTCCTCCTCATCCTCGTCCTCCTCGTCCTCCAGTAGTGGGCCCTGGCTGGCCACATTTGTACCTGGCCTCTGCTGTTGCAAAAAACCTCCCTCTGAGTCACTTCGAAGAGACTGGCCTGAAAGTGCTAAAAATGACCCCTCTTCCTCATCCTCCTCCTCCTCCTCCTCCTGGGCCACCTCCTGTTCCATTATCGCCCTAAGTGTTTTCTCAAGGAGACATAGAAGTGGTATTGTAACGCTGATAACGGTGTCATCGCCACTGGCCATGTTGGTGGAGTACTCGAAACAGCGCAACAGGGCACACAGGTCTCGCATGGAGGCCCAGTCATTGGTGGTGAAGTGGTGCTGTTCTGTAGTGCGACTGACCCGTGCGTGCTGCAGCTGAAACTCCACTATGGCCTGCTGCTGCTCGCACAGTCTGTCCAGCATGTGCAAGGTGGAGTTCCACCTGGTGGGCACGTCGCATATGAGGCGGTGAGCGGGAAGGCCGAAGTTACGCTGTAGCGCAGACAGGCGAGCAGCGGCAGGATGTGAACGCCGGAAGCGCGAACAGACGGCCCGCACTTTATGCAGCAGCTCTGACATGTCGGGGTAGTTGTGAATGAACTTCTGCACCACCAAATTCAGCACATGCGCCAAGCAAGGGATGTGCGTCAAATTGGCTAGTCCCAGAGCTGCAACGAGATTTCGCCCATTATCACACACCACCAGGCCGGGCTTGAGGCTCACCGGCAGCAACCACTCGTCGGTCTGTTGTTCAATACCCCGCCACAACTCCTGTGCGGTGTGGGGCCTGTCCCCCAAACATATGAGTTTCAGAATGGCCTGCTGACGTTTACCCCGGGCTGTGCTGAAGTTGGTGGTGAAGGTGTGTGGCTGACTGGATGAGCAGGTGGAAGAAGAGGAGGAGGAAGCCGAGAAGGAGGAGGTGGCAACAGGAGGCAAAGAATGTTGCCCTGCGATCCTTGGCGGCGGAAGGACGTGCGCCAAACAGCTCTCCGCCTGGGGCCCAGCTGCCACTACATTTACCCAGTGTGCAGTTAGGGAGATATAGCGTCCCTGGCCGTGCTTACTGGTCCACGTATCTGTGGTTAGGTGGACCTTGCCACAGATGGCGTTGCGCAGTGCACACTTGATTTTATCGGATACTTGGTTGTGCAGGGAAGGCACGGCTCTCTTGGAGAAGTAGTGGCGGCTGGGAACAACATACTGTGGGACAGCAAGCGACATGAGCTGTTTGAAGCTGTCTGTGTCCACCAGCCTAAATGACAGCATTTCATAGGCCAGTAGTTTAGAAATGCTGGCATTCAGGGCCAGGGATCGAGGGTGGCTAGGTGGGAATTTACGCTTTCTATCAAATGTTTGTGAGATGGAGAGCTGAACGCTGGCGTGTGACATGGTTGAGACGCTTGGTGACGGAGGTGGTGGTGGTGGTGTTGGTGGTACATCCCCTGTTTGCTGGGCGGCAGGTGCCAACGTTCCTCCAGAGGCGGAGGAAGAGGCCGAGGCGGCAGCAGCAGAATAGGCCGAGGCGGCAGCAGCAGAAGAGGTAGCAGGGGGAGCCTGAGTGACTTCCTTGGTTTTAAGGTGTTTACTCCACTGCAGTTCATGCTTTGCATGCAGGTGCCTGGTCATGCAGGTTGTGCTCAGGTTCAGAACGTTAATGCCTCGCTTCAGGCTCTGATGGCACAGCGTGCAAACCACTCGGGTCTTGTCGTCAGCACATTGTTTGAAGAAGTGCCATGCCAGGGAACTCCTTGAAGCTGCCTTTGGGGTGCTCGGTCCCAGATGGCGGCGGTCAGTAGCAGGCGGAGTCTCTTGGCGGCGGGTGTTCTGCTTTTGCCCACTGCTCCCTCTTTTGCTACGCTGTTGGCTCGGTCTCACCACTGCCTCTTCCTCCGAACTGTGAAAGTCAGTGGCACGACCTTCATTCCATGTGGGGTCTAGGACCTCATCGTCCCCTGCATCGTCTTCCACCCAGTCTTGATCCCTGACCTCCTGTTCAGTCTGCACACTGCAGAAAGACGCAGCAGTTGGCACCTGTGTTTCGTCATCATCAGAGACATGCTGAGGTGGTATTCCCATGTCCTCATCATCAGGAAACATAAGTGGTTGTGCGTCAGTGCATTCTATGTCTTTCACCGCTGGGGAAGGGCTAGGTGGATGCCCTTGGGAAACCCTGCCAGCGGAGTCTTCAAACAGCATAAGAGACTGCTGCATAACTTGAGGCTGAGACAGTTTCCCTGGTATGCATGGGGGTGATGTGACAGACTGATGGGGTTGGTTTTCAGGCGCCATCTGTGCGCTTTCTGCAGAAGACTGGGTGGGAGATAATGTGAACGTGCTGGATCCACTGTCGGCCACCCAATTGACTAATGCCTGTACCTGCTCAGGCCTTACCATCCTTAGAACGGCATTGGGCCCCACCATATATCGCTGTAAATTCTGGCGGCTACTGGGACCTGAGGTAGTTGGTACACTAGGACGTGTGGATGTGGCAGAACGGCCACGTCCTCTCCCAGCACCAGAGGGTCCACTAACACCACCACGACCATGTCCACGTCCGCGTCCCTTACTAGATGTTTTTCTCATTGTTATGGTTCACCACAACAACAAATATATTATTTGGCCCAATGTATTGTATTCAAATTCAGCGGGATATAAATTTGAGGCCTAGTATTTAGGCGCTGGGTGACCGGTATGGATTTAGTGACAGAATTAGACTTGGAAATGCACAGAAGCGTGTGTGTGTGAAGTTATTCTGAATGACCCAATGTGCACCTTGAATATTATATACCCTTTTTGGGATAGATTTCAAATAGCTCTGATATAGCAGGAACCACTAAATTATGAAATTGCTAAATTGGGAATTGTACTTCAACCCAGAACAAAAAATGTGCTTTGACGGGCACTAAATAACTTTCCCAGCTACAACAGGACAACGGTAACGAGAGATTTAGAGGGATTTAAATTTGAGGCCTAGTATTTAGGCGCTGGGTGACAGGTATGGGTTTAGTGACAGAATTAGACTTGGAAATACACAGTAGCGGGTGTGTGTGAAGTTATTCTGAATGACCCTATGTGCACCTTCAATATTATATACCCTTTTAGGGATAGATTTCAAATAGCTCTGATATAGCAGAAACCACTAAATTATGAAATTGCTAAATTGGGAATTGTACTTCAACCCAGAACAAAAAATGTGCTTTGACGGGCACTAAATAACTTTCCCAGCTACAACAGGACAACGGTAACGAGAGATTTAGAGGGATTTAAATTTGAGGCCTAGTATTTAGGCGCTGGGTGACAGGTATGGGTTTAGTGACAGAATTAGACTTGGAAATACACAGTAGCGGGTGTGTGTGAAGTTATTCTGAATGACCCTATGTGCACCTTCAATATTATATACCCTTTTTGGGATAGATTTCAAATAGCTCTGATATAGCAGAACCCACTAAATTATGAAATTGCTAAATTGGGAATTGTACTTCAACCCAGAACAAAAAATGTGCTTTGACGGACACTAAATATCTTGCCCAGCAACAACAGTACAGCGGTGGGTAACGAGAGATTTAGAGGGAATTAAATTTGAGGCCTAGTATTTAGGCGCTGGGTCACCGGTATGGATTTAGTGACAGAATTAGACTTGGAAATACACAGTAGCGGGTGTGTGTGAAGTTATTCTGAATGACCCTATGTGCACCTTCAATATTATATACCCTTTTTGGGATAGATTTCAAATAGCTCTGATATAGCAGGAACCACTAAATTATGAAATTGCTAAATTGGGAATTGTACTTCAACCCAGAACAAAAAATGTGCTTTGACGGGCACTAAATAACTTTCCCAGCTACAACAGGACAACGGTAACGAGAGATTTAGAGGGATTTAAATTTGAGGCCTAGTATTTAGGCGCTGGGTGACAGGTATGGGTTTAGTGACAGAATTAGACTTGGAAATACACAGTAGCGGGTGTGTGTGAAGTTATTCTGAATGACCCTATGTGCACCTTCAATATTATATACCCTTTTATGGGATAGATTTCAAATAGCTCTGATATATCAGGAACCACTAAATTATGAAATAGCTAAATTGGGAATTGTACTTCAACCCAGAACAAAAAATGTGCTTTGACGGACACTAAATATCTTGCCCAGCAACAACAGTACAGCGGTGGGTAACGAGAGATTTAGAGGGAATTAAATTTGAGGCCTAGTATTTAGGCGCTGGGTGACAGGTATGGGTTTAGTGACAGAATTAGACTTGGAAATACACAGTAGCGGGTGTGTGTGAAGTTATTCTGAATGACCCTATGTGCACCTTCAATATTATATACCCTTTTTGGGATAGATTTCAAATAGCTCTGATATAGCAGGAACCACTAAATTATGAAATTGCTAAATTGGGAATTGTACTTCAACCCAGAACAAAAAATGTGCTTTGACGGGCACTAAATAACTTTCCCAGCTACAACAGGACAACGGTAACGAGAGATTTAGAGGGATTTAAATTTGAGGCCTAGTATTTAGGCGCTGGGTGACAGGTATGGGTTTAGTGACAGAATTAGACTTGGAAATACACAGTAGCGGGTGTGTGTGAAGTTATTCTGAATGACCCTATGTGCACCTTCAATATTATATACCCTTTTAGGGATAGATTTCAAATAGCTCTGATATAGCAGGAACCACTAAATTATGAAATTGCTAAATTGGGAATTGTACTTCAACCCAGAACAAAAAATGTGCTTTGACGGGCACTAAATAACTTTCCCAGCTACAACAGGACAACGGGTAACGAGAGATTTAGAGGGATTTAAATTTGAGGCCTAGTATTTAGGCGCTGGGTGACAGGTATGGGTTTAGTGACAGAATTAGACTTGGAAATACACAGTAGCGGGTGTGTGTGAAGTTATTCTGAATGACCCTATGTGCACCTTCAATATTATATACCCTTTTTGGGATAGATTTCAAATAGCTCTGATATAGCAGGAACCACTAAATTATGAAATTGCTAAATTGGGAATTGTATTTCAACCCAGAACAAGAAATGTGCTTGAACGGACACTAAATAACTCGCCCAGCTACAGCACTAGGGACAGATTTAGCTGGATATAAATTTGAGGCCTAGTATTTAGGCGCTGGGTGACCGGTATGGATTTAGTGACAGAATTAGACTGGGATATGGCCAAAAAATGAACAGACTATTGCTGGTTAAATGCACTTGGTGTGACAGCTTCACCCTGATGTAGGCTTTAGCCAAAAAACAACCACACCATTGAGGGTTAAATGCACTTGGTGACAGGCGCAGCTTGCCCCTGATTTTGTATATGGCCAAAAAATGAACAGACTATTGCTGGTTAAATGCACTTGGTGTGACAGCTTCACCCTGATGTAGGCTTTAGCCAAAAAACAACCACACCATTGAGGGTTAAATGCACTTGGTGACAGGCGCAGCTTGCCCCTGATTTTGTATATGGCCAAAAAATGAACAGACTATTGCTGGTTAAATGCACTTGGTGTGACAGCTTCACCCTGATGTAGGCTTTAGCCAAAAAACAACCACACCATTGAGGGTTAAATGCACTTGGTGACAGGCGCAGCTTGCCCCTGATTTTGTATATGGCCAAAAAATGAACAGACTATTGCTGGTTAAATGCACTTGGTGTGACAGCTTCACCCTGATGTAGGCTTTAGCCAAAAAACAACCACACCATTGAGGGTTAAATGCACTTGGTCGCAGCTTGTGCTGGCGCACCACAAGACACAAAATGGCCGCCGATCACCCCAGAAAAATGAGACTGACAAACGGTCTGTGCAGCCTAAAAACAGTGAGCAATTGAGTATCAGCAGCTCAATGGTCCACAGCTGCAGATCGATCAGTTAATCAAGTCCTTTGGAGGAGTTAATCTGCCTAATCTCGCCCTACTGTCGCAGCCGCAACCTCTCCCTACGCTAATCAGAGCAGAGTGACGGGCGGCGCTATGTGACTCCAGCTTAAATAGAGGCTGGGTCACATGGTGCTCTGGCCAATCACAGCCATGCCAATAGTAGGCATGGCTGTGATGGCCTCTTGGGGCAAGTAGTATGACGCTTGTTGATTGGCTGCTTTGCAGCCTTTCAAAAAGCGCCAAGAAAGCGTCACAAAAGCGCGAAGAAAGCGACGAACACCGAACCCGAACCCGGACTTTTACGAAAATGTCCGGGTTCGGGTCCGTGTCACGGACACCCCAAAATTCGGTACGAACCCGAACTATACAGTTCGAGTTCGCTCATCCCTATTTGTAACACATGCAGCCATAATTTTAGGAAAACCTGATTCATTACCACTGAGCGCAAGGAAATTTTGATTTGTTTCGAATCAAAGTTTTCCTCTGCTTCAAATGCTTCGCTTCGCTCAACACTAGTCAAAACGATGGACATATTGGTGGAACCTAATGGATTTCATTATAACTCTATCAGTTGGAATCTGTCACATGATGGATTTGGCTCAGTGCCATGGTCTTCATTAGGGATGAAAACCATGATGCAGGGGTGGACACAGCTTACATCAGAATTAAGAACTATATCTTCTGATGTACTACCAGGGGTGCACCATCCATGAGGTGAGTTGAGTCACTTGCCTCAGACAGCACAGGCAGTACTCTGTTTAGACACCAGGGAGGCAGCAATTTAGCCTCCAGGCCCGCATTCCTGCACACCCTGAACAGATCTATGTTTTTGGAGATTACTTTACATTGCAGTTTTGTTGCATTTTTTTCTGTGTTTTGCAGGGAAAAAAATAAAGTGCCCTAAAGGTAATTTTTGTAATATATTTTATCAATTGATTTATATATTGTTTTGCTAGCAAAATAAGTCCCCGAAGTTTGCCCCTTTCTGTAATGCTTTTCACTGTAGTGCAACATACCACATGACCACATACCTATTCCTGGTTGTGATGGCATGATCCCTTGATTTGTATTTGGAAATCTTCTGTACAACAGTGTGTGTGTGTGTGGGGGTGGGGGGGTGGGGTAGTGCAAATGTTCGGAAATACGATAGGCAGCTGGGTCCATCAACAGGAGAACCTGGTGACTTCTTTCTTCCACCCTGGTTGAGAGGGTGATCCTCCTAAGTAGAAAATTCCCTGTATTTCACATATAAGCACTAATCTGTGGGGACTTTGCACGTTCTTCCTGTGTTTTCATGAATTAATTCTGGGTTGTACGAGAAACTCCTGATAGGTTATAGGGGTTGGTTACTTTGTGCAGTAGATAGGATTATGCTAATGAAAGGCAGTATGGCCCAACACCTCCATCAGTATTGAAAGACACTGTGCACAGTTCACCATATGCAGTGGTTGTGAATAAAGGCTGCTAATGAATGTATGTCCAAGACCATGTGTCTGTTTGTTAGCACAACAAGGATTACGTGTAAGGTTCCAGACATAGCCAGGCCAAATAGCAGTCCTCTGTCTCTCTGATGAAGAACTGCTTATCTGGAGGCACCAAAGCACCACAGTTATTTTGGTTGACAGTTTGATTGCTGGCGATCCTATGGCTTAGGTTCCTCTTTTGTGGTTTCCTCTTCCCACACTGGTTCAACAGGGCAAAAGTTTGCAGCAAAGCCTAAGATCCAGCCTTCTGCCTTGGCCTCAATTCACTTCTCTCCTAGCGTCTTCTTCAGTGAACCCACCCTATCTATAGGGAATGCATGCTCAGAAAATGTGCATAGACACAAACAAAGCCTGGAGCCAATCTAACTTATTGATTGGGTCTTTCTCCCTGTCCAATGGTGCAAAATCCATGTATCCCTGCTTTTCCCAACATCATTAGAAGGTTCTGAAGAAGATTCTGTAATATGTCCAGCCTCCCACTGAATGGCTATCAGGACTGTTGTACCTACCTGTCACGAGTTGTAGGTCCCAGGAGAGACCTCTGCATCGTCAAGCAAAAAACAAACGGAACTCAGGTACAGACACACAAGAGTTTATTGCACAAACAGAATCAAAGGAGGAAAACACAGGGAAATTGAGAGCTCTATGTAACCCCCACTGCGCCACTGTCTAGTAATACTCCAGAGGGGGTGACTAAGCAACTCCTGGTATTCACTAGGGTCCCAGATGGTAGGGTTAGGCTTTGCCACAGGGAGTTGCCAGGGTCCACTCTGGAGCGTGAACTAGACAGTGACAACAGGAGCAAACGGACAACAGGTACCAGAAGGTACCGACGGTACATAGGCAAACATAAACAGGCAAATACAAGCAGGCAACTAAAAACACAAGCAGGAGTTCACGCAAGGGAACAGGAGTGACAATGAGCAGAGAAGGACTAGCTCCACCAGTGGTATACTGCGTGGCCTTGCCCATAGCACTCTGCAGCAAGGCACGCTGCAGCAAAGGCTTGCTGAACAGAGACATATAACTACACACTAGGTGACTCAAACATAACTGGCAGAACAGATAACAGAAACACAGGAAAGAGGACGGCAATGAACAAGTAGGAAACTCACAGAGCACAGACAGACACGGATCCCATGGGTCAGCAGCATGGGAGAGTGAGTACAAACTAGGAGCAGGACAAGACAACACACACCAGGAGAGCTGAACCAGAACTGAGGAAACCTCAGCCTTATATACAGGTTCCATGGGTGCAGCAGAGAGGCTACACCCATGGAGCAGACAGAGAGGATTAACTCCAGATAGGAACACAGGGAGTTAACCCATAAAGAATCACAAAGAAACGAAACTGCAGCGAGAAGCACCGAACGAGCAAGGACGGAAGGTCACAGCCAGAGATAGTGGCTGTGACACTACCACCCTTCAACTGGGCCAACTGGTAGGCTCATTACCCTCTTGCTGCCAAGACCTACCCTTTGCCATCGGGCCAACCACCACCATACTACCAGAATGTCTCATTACGTTACTCATTACATCAAAGAAAATGTACAACAATCACACATGCAATATGAAAATACAATCATAAACATAGTAGAACTTTTGGAGAAAAACAATGGTTCCCAAGTAGAACACTCTCACATTCAGGCAGGTACAGTAGATCAATGACCCAGTCTGAGAATGGGCCACTTGTCCCAGCTCATTAGCTTTACCATATTCACAAAAAATAGAATGTGCCAGGAAGATGAATATGGCTCACCCTGCACAGACGATGAAGCCTGGTGCTCCAACCTCGTTTTGGCTCTCGTGCTTTTCACCTTGATGCATCATATTCTAGGTGTGGTGTTTTCGTCTACTGTCGCTTTTTGAAAATTTTCATATGCCGTTTTATTTTGGTCCAGAAAGGCCATTTTCTCACACAACCCTCAAAGTTTTCTAGGGGTCTATTATAAAGGATTTTAAGGTCTACAATGGTTTGGAGCATATTCGGCGTGCAATCCTTCTAAAAAATGCAGCATGCTGAAGATATTAAATTTCATGGTGTTTTTCTTCACAGGATTCTCAACAGAACTTAAAGGAAATGTGTCAGTTGAAACCAGATAGCCGCACATCTCCTTTTTTTCTAATCTGTTTGTAGTTTCTGATTGTAGATTTTTTTATTTTATTTGCTGAACATTATTATGGGGGCGACCATCTTGCCTGAACTGTTCTTAAGAGCATTTAGAAATCATTAATAAAATAGCTTTATAGTGGCCCCATGGGCCATAGACACAATGAACAGGAGGGGACCACTGACTTCTATGGGAGGGTTTTCTGGGTATGCTCTGTGACCTGTGCCGAGGTCATTGAACAGGGAGGGAATAGATAAGCTCTGACAATAAAATATTGTGAATGGTGGATCTCGTCTTATCTATACACAGAGGTGGTATCACAACAGGCAGGATTAGAATGAGTTAACTGCAGTAAAGTGATCTGTACAGACCAATAAGTGGCGCCAATTATAAGACATATTGGCCAGTGCAAAAACTTCGGGATTTTTGGTTTTAGTTTACATATAAAAAGTGAAATGGAAAATTAAAACTAACATAAAAAATTATTCAAAAATTATGTTAAACATGAAAAGTAATTTAACAGTTATTTTAGGTAATTTTATGATAACACATTCCCTTTAAGAATAAGCCTGAAAAACAATTGTACAAAAAGGCACATTTCTAAATATGCTTTAAAACAGCATAAAAAATACCTGCAGGTATTAGTTTCATGCTTTTGGGAATAGTGGAAAAATCTCTGTGTGGACCCGGCTGTGCAGTTTTTCTGGTAATTAAAAAGAACTGTAATACAACAGATGATGATGTTATTTCAGTTTATGAATAATTTTCTAATTAGTTTGGAGAATTAATAATTAAAAAACAAAAACAGTAAATTAAGATTTTTGAAAATATATCACTGGCATCACTAATTAAAATCATCATTATTAAGGGGACATCTGGTTTTATGTAAATAAGGTTTAAAGGAGTTTTCCAGGACACGAAAATCCTTATGGCAGACTATCAGATCGGTGGGGGTCTGACTGGAACTTAGCTGCAATACCAGGAATGGCCACTACCAACCATCTGGCACTGTTCCTGATAAAAAAAAAATGGGCCACAGCTCCTTCAGTTAGTTGCTGGGAGTTAGAACCCCACCAATCAGATGTCAATTACCTTTTTTAAGGATAGGCCATAGGATTTTGTAGTCTCAAAAACAACCTTTTATTCAGTGTCCAATGAGACCTACTACAACTTTCTAAGACACTTTGTGTCAGCTACGCAAGTTTTTCAAGATATCTGCCTGTTGGCAGTGAATAGTACCATTGTTTGGGGGAAGATTTGTCAGTACAGTTACAGTAAGATGTATTAACTGATGATATAAATTGCATAACATCTATCCAATGGAAGGAACATGCACCTCGATAGATGCTCAATGTACAAAAATGCAGCAATACTACGGCCATGACGAGAAACTGAAACATAATTTTACACAAGACAATGACTAAGCTTTATCTACAGAAGGCTGGGGAGAAGAACATTTTGATTTGTGGTTTCTACAAGGTTATTGGGCTATCATGAGGTTCATTTCAAGAATGTATTGAGATTATACTTAATACATAGTAACATAGTTTATAAGGCTGAAAAAGCCCTCCAGTCCATCCAGTCCAGCCTGTTATCCTGCAAGTTGACCCAGAGGAATGCAAAAAAAAAAAAACAACCTGTGAGGTAGAAGCCAATTTTCCTCACTTTAGGGGGAAAAATTCCTTCCCGACTCTGATCAGGCATCAGAATAACTCCCTGGATCAATGACCCCTCTCTATTAGCTATAGCTGTAATATTATTACACTCCAGAAATACATCCAGGCCCCTCCTGAACTCTTTTATGTATATTTTATAAAACCCTATGAACACTGTGGAATACATTCATGTATGCAAAGATGTAAACGTATCAATATTAACGTGTTCTTGTATTCTCTCGTTGCAGGCTTCTTTCTCTGGACTTACAATGGAAAAAATCCTCTGCAGTCTTCTGGTGTTTGGAATGGCAGTAGTGGTCAACTCATGTCCAAAATACTGTGTCTGTCAAAACCTGTCAGAATCGCTAGGAACGTTGTGTCCTTCCAAAGGCTTACTTTTTGTACCTGTAGACATTGACCGGAGGACAGTTGAACTTCGTCTCGGGGGTAATTTTATCATAAGCATCAACCGACAAGACTTTGCCAACATGACAGGTCTTGTGGACCTTACATTATCTAGAAACACCATTAGTTTAATTCATCCGTTTTCTTTTGTGGATCTCGAGAGCCTTCGATCTTTGCATTTGGACAGTAATAGATTGACCAGTTTGGGAGATGACATATTTCGAGGGCTTATCAATCTCCAACACTTGATCATGAATAATAACCAACTCAATGGTATCTCAGATGATGCTTTTGAAGACCTCTTACAGACTCTGGAAGACCTTGATCTTTCTTACAACAATCTTGTAACAGTCCCTTGGGACGCCGTACGAAGGATGATAAACTTGCATCAGCTTAGTTTGGACCATAATCTTTTATCTTACATTACAGAGGGAACATTTCAGGACCTCCATAAGTTGGCCAGGCTTGATTTGACTTCTAACAGGCTACAAAAACTACCTCCAGATCCAATCTTTGCTAGGTCTCAAATGTCCATGATCTCTGCGACACCTTTCTTGCCCCCTTTGTCTCTAAGCTTTGGAGGTAATCCACTTCATTGTAATTGTGAGCTACTATGGTTGAGGAGGCTTGACAGGGAAGATGATATGGAAACTTGTGCGTCACCTTCTGCATTGAAAGGAAGGTATTTCTGGTATGTTCGAGAGGAGGAATTTGTTTGTGAACCACCGTTAATTACACAGCATACTCAGAAGCTGCTGGTTTTGGAAGGTCAAACTGCTTCCTTAAAATGTAAAGCGGTTGGAGATCCAGCACCAGTTATCCATTGGGTTGCTCCAGATGGACGCTTGATTGGAAATTCCTCCAGGACAACTGTTTATGATAATGGCACTTTAGATATCTTAATAACCACATCCAAGGATTATGGGACCTTCACTTGTATTGCGGCAAATGCTGCCGGAGAGTTAACGGCACCGGTTGAGTTATCCATTGTCCAGCTGCCACATCTCAGCAATGGCACAGGCCGTGCTGCTCCACCCAAATCACGGCTTTCCGATATTACCAGTTCTAGCAAAACTAATCGAGGAGAAGTCAAGACTCAACCCGAGAGGGCTGTTGTAGTGTCAGAGGTGACGACTACTTCTGCACTAGTTAAGTGGTCAGTGAGCAAGTCTGCTCCCAAAGTTAAAATGTACCAACTTCAATACAATTGCTCAGATGATGAAGTTCTAATCTACAGGTAAAGTATAACTTTTAATGTTTTTACAAAAAGGTAATAGCAGTCACCAAAAAAAAACTAACATTTGTGTAAGTTATAACGAAAAACAATCTTACATTTTTATGATTAGAAGGTAAGAAGAACTGATATTTTCTCTCAAATATATATATATATATATATATATATATATATATTTATATATCACATATTCTAATTTTAGTAAATGGCTTCAAAGGAGTTTGAAACATTAGGCAAAAACATTTATAACATTGATGGACTAAAATGTGTTTTGTCTAAGTCAGGCATGTCCAAACTGCGGCCCTCCAGCTGTTGCAAAACTACAACTCCCAGCATGCCCTAATAGCTGTAAGCTATCCAGGCATGCTGGGAGTTGTAGTTTTGGAACAGCTGGACGGCCGCAGTTTGGACATGCCTGGTCTAAGTAGTGGACAACCAAGGCAAGAGATGTATGTCAGGCCTCACCACAATGGTGACATGGAAGTCTAAGAATGCAGCAGAGGTTTTCAAAAATAGGGAAACTGGATCATAAAAATGTTATAGCATTACCTTTTGGAATTAGATTACTCTGACAAACCAACTGAAGCCAGTAGTGCCAGATGATGATGACCATAGTGCAGGTCCGTGTCCGACAACACCAAAAGCAGCTTCATCATACAATTAGATGTCATGTAGAAAGTATCAGTTCATATGGACATTGTAAATCACCATCCACATCAATGTCCACATGTTACCTCCATTATTCAAATTACTTAGCATGTAGACATTGATACTGATGGTAAGTATCCACAGAATGTTCCTAAAAGAATACCAGGGCTGTGGGAATAGAGAGTAAAAAAGTCTACCTACCACAAAAGGGGAGACCAGTATTATACATGGGAACATGGTAGGTGGGGATCCTGCACAGATTTTGCATTGGGGCCCGACAGTTTTAGTTTAGGTTCCCAGACAAAAATAAGATGCTAGGGAGCAGGACATGAAGTGTCTAACCACTGCCATGGAATAGAGGAGATTTTAGGCTTAGAAGTATAAAGCAGTGGAAACAAAGTTATTTTCTGCATTTATGGAATTATAACACATTTTTACAATTCTTTTAGATTTGGTTGTCTTCTTTAAATGGACTTGAGTTGTTAAGAGTTTTTTTGTTTTTTGTTTCTTGCTACTAATAGTATTGTGCTATTGTCCCGGTACCTCCTGTGTCAGAGGTTAGAAGATCTGGGAGGCTGGCTGCACGTGGAGTTAACTGACAGTCTCTTGATTCTCAGTGTTGTTGTTTGGTAATGACCACACCTCTTGTCAGGTGCAGATTGTGGTCATTACTGTATTCCCTATTTAGTTTGGTCTCACACTTTATTCCATGCAGTTGATATTCTCTGCTTGGATTTGGAAGAGTTGGTGTGTGGACCTTTCCTGTGTTCCTGCTCATCCATTTTTTATAAGATAAGCCGTACTGCTCTTTGTATTTGGTTGTTTCTTTGTTCTTGTTGTTTTCTAGGCCTCAGGGAGATGCTGGTTCATTCACCAGGGAAGAAACCAGTTGTCTTATTCCCTGTCACTACCTTAGGGCATTTCAGGGCTCCTAGGGTTTAAGGTTATGGTGTATGTATTTTCCCACCTGAGTCAGGGTCAGGTTTAGGGGTTTCCTAGGCAGTCACCGTACCCCTTCCCTAGCCTTGAGGCCTAGTTCTTTGTCTTTCCCTTCTGTTGTAATTCTGGTGGCCCTCCCCATCCCATTATTTGTGACAGATATGTATCAAGAATTTATGAATCTGAATCATAGGACTTATATACTACTTTAAAATGTAAAGGGAGCAAAAACATTTATCACATATGATGCAATCTATACTTATTTTAACTAGAAATATAAATGTAAAATATGTCACCTATATTTTAAGGGTCATCTGAGACTTAAACATTCCAGGCCCAGCCTTAGCATCTTTGATCTTTGGGTGGGTTAAACCTATAGATCAATACCAATACTGAAAGCACCTCTTTGATCCTCTGGAGTTTAGAAACGTTGACTTTTTTCTGTGGTTAATGGCTGAGGACATGATTACCGAAAAGTTTTCAACTATGCACAACTTCTTTTTAGCAGACACGTTCTTATCACTCGAGATATTTCGAGATGAGTACCACCAGACACACCAACTGTGTAACTAATTTTTTTTTAAAGGTAGTGATCTCATGCCATTCAACTTGGGACATCTCTAACCTAGAGGAAAGATAAATATGGACACATCTGTAGCTATGTTCTGATTCAGTTCAGTACTTCTACCACAACCACGTTTGATCATGAGCACCTTCTGATTAATGCCTTCCATTTCTTGGAAGGTACTAATTTTCTTTAGGGAGATATAATTGGTTAGAACAATGCTTCATGGGAAGATATGCAAAATAATTATCTTCCACATGGAGGAAAACTCTCTATCTTCTGCCACCTAATCAATATTTGCTCTTTACAAAGCCATCAAACATGGATACCATATAAGTCATAGCTGCTATAGTGGTCTTCAAGACCTGGCTGTTGTAATAGTCCTCTTTGGAGGACCCCAATTCATCATATCCACATGCCCTATGTAAGGAGAGGTCTTCTTTATACATTATTAGCTGCCTTACCAGGACATAATATACAATCTTTCATGAACAGCATTTCTTACCTGTTTAGTAGCTAAAATTAAGAGCTCTGTTCAGAGTAGCTCTTGGCATGCAACTATGAGTCCACCATAAGCAAAAAGTCTAAGGTCAACCTGCAAAGTGATCTGTCAGCACTTGAACCTTAAAGGAATCGGTTGTAAGATTTTATATGCTCTCCAAACATACATGTGGATGGGCTGTAGTGACCGGGTACCATCAGTGGACGAAGCCCATGGCTGCAGAGCAATTCCTTAGGGAAGGGAACATTTTGCAACATCTGCTTTCCCTGAACAGAGGAGTGGAGGTTGCCTTTTCAATGCAGACATTGAATATTATGGTCACCCCTAGAAAATGGGAATATAGAGAAATAAGATGACAAAAGACAAGTGGTCTTGATTAAGTTTCTTCTTAAATTCTTCCCTGTACTTTGTGTATTTTGTAAAGTAAAAAGGCAGACAATGAGAGGGTTGAGTGCGGGAGGCTGGTTATCGCTAAGACACAATGCCGATTCTCGCTTTTATTTGAAGAGAATGAGGATATTTCAGTTCGGCGTTATCTCCTCCATTCTCACACTGATTGTGAATAACATCTATCCAGAATCTGCTCTACAGTATTCTCCCGGATCCCAATCTCCATTATAATCAGATTGGCAGACGCGTTTCACACCAATTTAAATTCCATTTAATACATAATTTAAATCCTAATTTACTCATCACCAACAGATTCCCCAACTGTAAATATTACATAACCTTCCTTTCTTTCAAAGTGAGAGCCGAGCACAATTTCATTTTCTCCTAATGTATTGGCAAAGTCAATTAAAATTAACCGTTTCATTGGAAAGTATTGAGCATATGCCGAGCCTCCACTTCCTCTACAAAAACTAATATATAGTAAGTAGAATAAAAAAAAATATATATATATTTATTGTGCTTATGGAATATAAATCCATCTCTGCCGTCGTAACCCACAAATATTACAGTATGTACTTCTTGAATTGAGAAAATGAAGGCACAGATATAACATATAGTCCTCAAACACTTTGAATTTCCACAACCGAAATTATTGATTGTTTGGCCTGCAATACCCTGCCCGTCCTCTTGGAGCGCTGTTAGAAACAAGAGTAGATTCTGAAGCACATGAATCGCAACACTCTATAGTGACAACTAGTGGTAGCAATATATATTTCAGTCATTTTTGACAAAACATGTATTAAAAATTTTTTCCCAACACATCACGATGCATAGAACAAATAAGGATTCTCAGTGATGATGCTTCAACCCAAAATACATCTTAATAAAGGAAAGCAGGTCAAACTGTGAGCCAAGTGCCACCTATCGTAATTACTCACATCAGTCAATGACATCAAGGGGGTGTATATAGTTAAAAGGGAGAGTCTACTTTTGTCCAGGCACAGCACCACTCCTGTTCATAAGCTGTGACTGGGGCTGAGCTTCAATACTAGAAACAACCCATGGACAAGGGTGGTGCTACCTCTGAAATCAAAATGTGCTTTTATTCAAATCTCATCAAACCTTAGGGCAGGGGTGGACTGGGAACTTAAAATGGCCCTGGAAAAAATACTAAAAGTGGCCCTCTTTTGTAGTTGGGTCTAGGGATGAGCGAACCCATGGAAGTTCGGGTTTGCCGGTTTCGGCCAAAGTTCAGGTCAAAGTTCGGGTTTGGGACCCGAACTTCAGCCCGAATCCAAACCCCATTGAAGTCAATGGGGACCTGAACTTCACTTTATTATTTTCCATTATAACATGGTTATATCGGAAAATAATAGCATTCTTAAGACAGACTGCAAAAGATGATGACCATTTAGGGGTTAACAAAAAAAAACTAAACAAACAACTGACCGTATCCACTTGATCGCACTGCCGCAGTGTCTTCTATCTTCTTTCAGCAGGACCTGCCAAAGGAACTGCGATGACGCCACGTGGTGAGCGCAGTGACGTCATCGCAGGTCCTTTGGCAGGTCCTGTTGAATGAAGATAGAAGGCAGCGCGATCAAGTGGATGAGGTAATTTTTTTTAACCCCTAAATGGCCATATTATTTTGCATTCTGTCTTAATGTTATTATTTTACAATATAACCATTTTATAACGGAAAATAATAAAATCACCTGAACCCGGACTTCAGTGAAAATGTCCGGGTTCGGGTTCGCTCATCTCTAGTTGGGTCCAAATTAATGGAAGGCAGGGCCAACAATACCATATTGTGGCACATTATAAACACCCCAACAGAGCCAAATACCACACTACATTACCAAATACTTCCAGCAGCACAAAATACATCCCCAAAAACTTCCACGGCCCCCTGGGCATCGGCCCACCAGGAAATTTCCCTGTAAGGTTTATGGCCAATCCGCCCCTACCTTAGGGGCCCATGTGAAAGGCAAAGCCACGGGCACCGACCCCAATGCATGGAGTCCATATTACAGAGTAATAGGCGCTCTGTGTGTAATTCATATGTAATACAACATGATTCATTGACAAAAAATGACCAACATGGCCTATGGGCCATGTATGACCAGTCCTTAATGTATGAGGCTTTTACAGTAATTGTGAATATGTTTTTACAGGTACATACAACTTTTATCCTAGTGTGGCCCCTAGCGAGATTCCAACCCAGGCCCCCAATGTACGGGAGCCACCATGCTGCCAGGTGACCCCACTCATTGCCCTTTACCTCTTCACGTCTGGAAAATTCCAGATACGAGAGGGTAAAGGCGAATTCTGAAGTGCGTCCAAGTCAGTGCGAGCTCTTCAGACGCCGGCTTCTTAATGATCTCATTTATCTTGCCGTGTAAGTTCTCAGAGAGGAAGCAGCATAAATACATCAAAGTCCTCTCCCGTAAACAGCCGCCTTCTCCCGCCACATACTTTACCATATGCTTTTTTTTTACTATATTAAAACTTTTCATAGCAAAATTATGGGATGATTTATTATTCCATGGTAAAATGACAAAATGATAATTACTCTTATTATTTTCTCTCTTTTATTTTACATTTTTAGAATTAGCATAAACTGCTGTAGAGATGCACAGGCTGCCGTATACACCGACGGGGAAACTCTCCTATAAACATCGATCAAATGGCAGTGCAAGAGACAAAAATAATCTTACTAATTTTATAAAAAGTGCCGCACAAAACAAAAGAAACAAGAAGATTCCCCCCCCCCCCCCACGCCGAAAAAAACACAGGCTATATTCACATGACGTGTGACGGAAGGTTTTGTTATGGCCGCCACACGGCTGTTTTCAGAACTGTTGCAGTCTATGGGGCTATTCCCATGGCAATTTTTTTAACGGCCCGTGAATATCAGCTGTCAAAAAATAGGGTTCCATTTTCACGGCCAGATCAACCCCGCTGAAATCAATGGGAACGTTTCTAACAGCCGCTAGACAGGAGTGCACTCATCTAACAGCCGTTAAAAATGGGAACACCAGTGTAAAACGACCTTTCAGGGCTTTAAAAACAATTAGTCACCTTATCCACTTGCATGCACAGAGGTAGTCGCTCCTCTCTTGATGCTGCCGAAGGACCTGCTCTCAAGCGTGATGATGTCACCACACAATCATGCTGGGAGCACTTGGTGACATCATCACACTTGAGTGCAGGTCCTTCAGCATCAAGAGAGGAGCGACTACCTCTGTGCATGCAAGTGGATGAGGTTTTTTTTTCAGCTTAAAAAAAAAAATTGCGCCTGAGCATCACTATGGGGGACATTAGGGGCTACTCTGATGGACATTATTACTGCCAGGGGCTACTATGGGGAGAGATTATTACTGCTAGGGGCCACTATGTGGGACATTATTACTGCTGGGGGGCCACTTAGGGGACATTATTACTGCTGGGGGCCACTATGGCGAGACATAATTACTGTTGGGGGCCACTATGTCGGACATTATTATTGCGGGGGCCACTATGGGAGACATTATTACTGCCGGGGGACACTATGGGGGACATTATTACTGCCAGGGACAACTATGGGGGACATTATTACTGCCGGGGGCCACTATGGGGAGACATCATTACTGTTGGGGGCCACCATGGGGGACATTATTACTGACAGGGGCCAATATGGGGGACATTATTACTGCCGGGTGCCACTATGGGGGACATTATTACTGCCAGGGACAACTATGGGGGATATTATTACTGCCGGAGGCCACTATGGGGGACATTATCACTGCGTAGGCCACTATGGGAGACATTATTACTGCCGGGGGACATTATGGGGGACATTATTACTGCCGAGGGCCACTATGTGGGACATTATTACTGCGGGGGCCACTATGGGAGACATTATTACTGCCGGGGGACACTATGAGAAACATTATTATTGCCGGGGGCCACTATGGGAGACATTATTACTGCCGGGGGACATTATGGGGGACATTATTACTGCCAGGGGCCACTATGTGGGACATTATTACTGCGGGGGCCACTATGGGAGACATTATTACTGCCGGGGGACACTATGGGAATATTATTTCTGCCGGGGGACACTATGTAGGACATAATTACTGCGGGGGCCACTATGGGAGACATTATTACTGCCAGGGAACACTATGGGGGATATTACTACTACTGGGGGCCACTATGTGGGACAGTATTACTGCGGGGGCCAATATAGGGAAACATTATTACTGCGGGGGACACTATGGGGGACATTATTACTGCCGGGGGACACTATGTGAGACATTATTACTGCAGAGGCTACTATGGGGGACATTATTACTGTGGGGGACACCATGGGGAACATTATGTATACTTCAGGGGTGGGATATTATTTTTAAAAATAATGTTTTATGACTGTTTTTAATGACTTTTTAGTGCAAAACGGTCATTAAAAACAGCCAGAAATTATATGCCAAACTGGTTGAAAATGGCCATGACAGTATGTTAGCTTTTCATGACCATTTTTTTCACTGGTGTGAATGTGGCCTAAAGCAGAGAAATGCCAGAATTCAGAAGAATAGAATGTCTCATCGGACTGAAGTGCCTTCGGCCCCCAGGAAAAATGATTCCAGGGGACCTACCCTCTGTGTATACAGGACGTCTGCCAGTCTGCTTCTAAACAATCCTTATCATTGCACATGCAGGACTTGTCATTATTAAAGGGGTTCTCTTGGCTTTTAATATAGATGACTTATCCTGTGGATAGGTCATCTATATCAGATTGGTGGGGGTCCGACAACTGGCCCCCTTACCGATCAGCTGTATGAGGAGAAGGCGCACGCAGAGACGGGAGACTGCACATACGCACTGCTCCTACAGCAGGCGTTCCGGGGGTCGGACCCCCGCTGATCTGATATTGATGACCTATCCTGAGGATAGGTCATCAATAATAAAAGCCTGGAGAACCCCTTTAAGGGTGGGTATAGACCTGATAGTAACATGCCTAGTAAAGTGCCCCCTGACAGTAATATGCCCAGTAAAGTGCCCCCCTGATATGCCCAGTAAAGTGCCCCCCTGATATGCCCAGTAAAGTGCCCCCCTGATATGCCCAGTAAAATGCCCCTGATAGTAATATGCCCAGTAAAGTGCCCCCTGACAGTTATATGCCCAGTAAAGTGCCCCCCTGATATGCCAAGTAAAGGGCCCCCTGACAGTAATATGCCCAGTAAAGTGCCCCCCTGATATGCCCAGTAAAGTGCTCCCTGACAGTAGTATGCCCAGTAACGTGCCCCCCTTATATGCCCAGTAAAGTGCTCCCTGACAGTAGTATTCCCAGTAAAGTGCCCCCCTGATATGCCCAGTAAAGTGCTCCCTGACAGTAGTATGCCCAGTAACGTGCCCCCCTGATATGCCCAGTAAAGTGCTCCCTGACAGTAGTATGCCCAGTAAAGTGCTCCCTGACAGTAGTATACCCAGTAAAGTGCCCGCTGATATGCCCAGTAAAGTGCCCCCTGACAGTAGTATGCCCAGTAAAGTGCCCCCTTCACAGGCAGTTAAAAGCAAAAAACAAACTCCACATACTTACCTCGTTCTCTAGCAGCAGCAACACCAACAGCAGGACACACAGAGTTCCCTGCCGGCTCCGCCCCTGCCACGCCCCCAACCCCACCCCTACCCAGACCTGGAGCCGACGGACGGCTCTTGCTTCATAATTACAGGCAACTGGCTGCTTCCTATGGAAGACAGCTACCAGAAAGCGGGACATACCTCCCCCGTAGCGGGACCACAGGACAGCCACTGAAATCCGGGACTGTCCCGCCAGATTGTCCAGGCTGTATATATGGAATGTCCACCTGAGACCTGGTTCCAAGGTCAGCTGTAGCTTCTGCTTGTCCTGTTCAATTAGGGGCCCATTATTGTTTCAGAGCTTGGGCCCACCAGATTGACCAGCCCGATCCTGATACGCTGTAATCAGAAATTATTTATTTATTTTGTTTTAAATGCATTGGAATGAAGAAAATGGCAGAAAAATGTAGCCATAGATTTATTTCAGTGTCCAGGGGGTATTGAGTGACGCTGGACACTGAGCCATCATTTCAATACAATTTTTTTTGGGGGTAGGGATCAAATTCCTATAGCAAATGGCGATATTGATATCACCGTGCATCAGACCCACCGAAGGAACATGAGCTGAATTTACTGCTGCTTGTATTTTACATTTTTTGATGAAGCTTGTAGGCAAGATAAGAAGCCATCTCCGAGTCTCGAAAACTCTTATTTTTAAATTAAAAATGTTCCAGATTCTGAGCCTCTCCAGAGCTTGTCATCAATTTCCTGCATCCTCCAGCGCTCATGTTACGTTCCCTTCCATATCTCCCGTCTCATTGGTTACTGAACTGTTTTAATAAGACGGCTCGAGCTGGTTCCAAAGTGTGCGTGGTGTAAGCACTGGAAACATTTAATAAGATTGTTAGGATAGCACATAATATCCAATGTATCCCTATTATTCTCATCATCCTCACATGAATGGCCTGTGTATTGAGCTGTACCGATATTTTCCTCGTAAATTAAACTTTTATTTTCAAAGCAAGTTATCTACACACAAAGTGCATGATGGAGAGAGCGAGGAAGGACATCCGGGACTCTTGAGAGTAAAAAATATACACAAATGTTATTATTATGTTTTTTTATTATTATTATTACTTTATTTATATTTTTCAACCATTATTTTTAATTTTATTTTAGTGGATCAATTTTATAGTGAGTCTTATCTCAGTATAGCTCCTCGGGGGCCGGAGCTCCGAATCTTCTCTACAAAGCACAGGTCCACTTCTGTAATGCACTTGATATAATCCATCCTCCATCTCCGTCCTCCATCACTGGAGAGGCCCAATCCACATACAGTTTATATTCAGTTCAAAGGGAACATTATACAAGTGTAGGGGGATTGGAAGTCCTTGGGACTATGGAGTCAATGTTGGATAGTCATAGTGAGTCCTGACCCCTAAAGTATATCAGCATAATAATCTCTAGTATTATTATTATTATAAATAATTTGCATAAATAATTAGTATGTATGACATAGAGGAGGCCCTTTGCTATGGGATCCTTGGAAATGGGGGACCAGCCCTCATTGGTTTCGTTCTCCTTGAAGGACTAGGATTGGGTGGGAAATTGCTCCTCAAGTCATGGAAAGGTCAAAAGGGGAAAGACGCTGCAGACCCTTGTTCCCAGGGAGGACAAAATCTGGCACCATAGCGGACGGCCCATGTTATTTTTTTTGCTGAGAGACCTCCGCTATTCTGTCTTTACCATTGCATATCAATGCATTACTAGTTACTCTGGTTATTAGAAGTAATGCCCGATCCACAGGATAGGGATAATTATTAGATCTAATAGTTATTCCCTATCCTGTGGATAGAGGATAACTTCAAACAACCGGGATACCCCTTTAATGTATTCCTCCCCTTCCAGCAGGAGTTTCGCCTCTCCTGTCTGCAGGATCTCTCTAAATTTTCAACAATCTTCTCAGTCACCATAACGAACAGTAAATAGCAGAGAAAGAGGGGGAGGAGGGGGATGCAGCTGCAGTCGCTCTCAATCTCTCTGTGGGGATGTGGGACTGCACGGTGTGAGGGAGAAGAGGTAGAGGAAGATGAAGGCGACTCAAGTGATGAAACAATTCACAGAAACTTACAAAGGCAAGGACAAAGACCCAACAACTGTAGGTTACGCTCAAAATGTTCTACATCTAATACACCTGGTGACTATAGAGGAGGTTTAGGGGTAGAAGATCGACAGAGAACTTCTTGAGAGAAATGAAATCCTTGTTCTGAAAAATAAAAATACAGGGAGGAGAGGGAGGAGGGGGATGCAGCTGCAGTCTCTTTTGTTCTCTCCTGCATGCTGTAAGAGAAGCAGGAAAAAGAAGGTAGAGACATCTAATAAATAATGTGCAGAAATTATCAAATGGAAGGAAAAAAAACACCATGTTATACAGGATACCCTCTTTAGCTAAAACATCTGGTGGCTGTAGGGAACGTTCAGGCGTAGAGACCCCAAAGACCATATTTTGGTCTTACTTATGAGTCTACATGGAAAATACAATGTTGCTAGCTTTTATACAAGTACTGTATGTGTTACTATTTTGCTTCATTTTTTATTACATTTGCCTGAGTCGCTTTCCAATACTACAGATCATGGCTTTTCCCCTTGTGTTATCTGCCTGTGATCTAGTTTTGACCCCCCCCTGGTTCCACTAGAGCACAACAGGTCCACTAGGGAGGATGACCACTAGATGGGTAACATTGACTAAGATAACGGTGGTTCAGATCTAGCCAATTAACCTGACGGTGTGACTCGATACTGAACTCTAAGCTTTTAGAAGCTTTGCATGTTGTTGGACTAAGCCAGTGCGAAGAGCTTGTGTGTTAACGCGCCAGGAATTACTTTAACGTTCCGCTACATCTGTAATTGCAAACAAGATAAAGTATAATCATTTTTACCTCTCACCAAACACAGGGATTTTTTTTTTTCGATGTGCGACGGCCATGATCTTTCTCATTGTGCAGCTTCTAAATGGTGCATGAAACATTCAGCAATGGAGTTTATTGATTGCGGTCTGATTAAGTTTCAGACTTTGCTCGTTACCAGTGAAGTGCCAGAGGTTTGCATGGAGGTTACTTGGCAGCATCATTTGGGATTGATCTCAGGGCTTTAATTTCTGTGCTTGTTAAATGTTGTTATAAGGTTTTCATCCCCCGCTGCCCGAGCAAAAAAATAAAAAAATAAAACCAAAGTAAATGAGAATCTACAATGAACTTTGCCGCCTAATCCTCCACGTTCAGATGTTGTTAGCTCATTGATTGAGTGAAGGTTTAAGCTCTAACTGTAAGGATTGCAGAAGAAGAAAATGGCTTTTATCTCTAATCCAGGGATACTAATCAGAAAAGTGTGAATTGTAGGAAACACATTTTTATTTGCATACCCCACAAGACACTTAAGGGGGAGCGTACAACATAATGGAGTCTGGACTAACGCATTTCACACCTTCGATATGGGGACATTACAAGGGAACAAGACGCTCGCGTTTCATTTTTCATCATCTAATCATTACTTGAACCTGACCATTTAGACGGCGGAACTGAAAATTGGCAAATCTGCTAGTGTTCTCTCCCAATTAGACAACGCAAGATGGTAATTTAATAGCGGTGTATGGCACATATTGATGGACCTAGCCCTCCAGAGCGTAAACATAAGCAACATCTACAAGATAGGTTGTAAGAGTCTAATCGGTAGGAGCCTAGCCAATCACTTGGACTGCCACCAATCATAAGAACAGGCATCTCATGTCCCCTGTTTCAATACGGTGGTACAAGCACATTCCTGCTCCTCCATTCAAGCTACCGTACATGGGACTGCTGGAGACCCTAGTGCTGTACTCGGCGGTCACTTTCAGACCCATAGACTTTGACTAGAGTGGCAGTGCTCATGCTCGATAGCCGCTGCATTCCAACAGGGGACAGAGGTCCCACATTCCCATGATTGTGGAGTTCCAGAATCTTGAAGAAGTGGCTCAAGTTCTGACCCCGGAGGGCCAGGTCCAGTCATCTACAACATAAAAATTCATAATTATTTGAAGGGGAAATTTGTGTTTAAAAAAACCTTTTCCCTAAATATCAGAAGAATGCTCAGTCTTCACATGAAAAGTGCATATTGACAACCAGATAATTCTCTAAAGTCAGCTAGTTGAAGAACGTGTCAACATAGAAGGAAAGCCAACTGGAATCTGAAAAGTGAAATTTAGAATTTTTTTTCTTAAACCTTTATAGCCTTTAAATAAATAGCGGGGAGTTGTCAAAAATTTACACCCACTGATTCTAAGACCATTTGAATTTAGGCAAGACACCTGAAGTCTTGGCTGGATTTCCACCTACGGTAAGTTATGGCCACCCCCCCACCTTCC
The DNA here is from genome assembly GCF_014858855.1 of Bufo gargarizans. Lineage (NCBI taxonomy): Eukaryota > Metazoa > Chordata > Amphibia > Anura > Bufonidae > Bufo > Bufo gargarizans. Next base: position 536,047,800 of record NC_058083.1, on the reverse strand, counting down.
TCATTTCACAATGGGGTAAAAAAATTGGATTTATGATGAGCCCCAGAAAATAGTGGCAGGAATGACAGGCACTTTTATAGCCCTTGAGCTGGTGGTTCTTTACGTCAGGTTCTTTCTTCTTTTAGTGGTGATTAGAGATGAGCGAAGTTTTGAAAAATTTGATTCGGCAGTTTGACAAGAAATTTGATTTGTTATGAATTAATTGGCCACAAATTGCCATGTTAAAACCCCATTCAGCCTATCAATCAATGGGGCCATTTTAAATGACTGCTTAGACAGAAGTGCACCGTCTAACGGCCGTTAAAACTGGCAATGCGCTAGTGCAATATGGTCTTTTGGGTAAAAAATAAATAAATCGCTCACCTCATCCACCTGCTCGAGCAGCAGGTGACGTCATTACGCTCAGCGCAGGTTGTTTGGTAAGTCTTTTCCACTCAAGAGAGGAGCGGACTGCTGAGCAAGTGGATGAGGGATGAGTACTGTATATTCTTTTTAAATTCTATTCTTTCTAAGACAACTCCAGCTGCCATTTTAGGAAAAAATTTATCATTACTACGAAGCGCTAGCTAATTCGGCTTAGTTTAGAATAAACATTTTCTTAAAATTTGCACAGAATTTTGCTTCGGATGCTTCGTTTTCCTCAACACTAGTGGAGATAATACATTGTATGATCCATACAACAATTTGAATATTTGTAAATAAATAAAAAAAATAGTTAAAGGCGTTGCTAGGGATTTAGAAAAAATGTCTACATGCATGTAAAAAAGTAACATGGACAATGCTGTTTTTTTTTATTCCTCGAATTTTTACATTTTTTCTAAAGGCATTTAAAAAATAAATAGCTACATTCAAGAAATGTGAGAAAATAATAAAAATAAATTATAATGTATGATCCCCTACAGATCCAACAGCAACACTCCAGTTGTCCCTACACATTTCTGATTACTGTCCTGTAGCGACGACGTGCCGCTCATGATTGTGACTGCTGCAGCCAATCACTGCCTGTGATGCTGGCATGTACAGTACATCACAAGACGACAGAGGCCAGTGATTGTTTGCAGTAATCATGGTGGTAATGAAGATGCAGCCAATCAAACAGGTGAGCATTGGTTATTATTATTATTACTTTTTAAATCTCAGACAAACCATTTGGAAAAAAAAAATGTTTGATTTATTTATTTTGTTTAGTTTTCTTTTATTTAATTCCCCATTTTTTTCTCCATAAAATATAAACCAGTGTCTTCGCCTCAAAGTAAGAATCTGAAAGAGAAAATAAAGTAAAACAAGCTCCATATTTCAAGTCATATTCTCAAGATTAGATATTGATTGCGGCTTCTCTTGGTCTATACTGAAAATTGTTATCAAGAATGTAACAGTATATGAAATAGAAGTGCTTTATAGAAAAAATTAATCATGTGACGTAACATGGGGTGAGACCAGACATTCCCCCAAATAGCTGATCTTCTAGAAATGTGGAAGAAAAGGCTATCATCATAGTGAAGTATAAGTGTTAGGGCTCGTTCACACGAATGTGTAAAGCCCGTGCTGTAGACTGCAAATTGCGGTCCGCAATGCACGGGCACTGTCCGTGGGGAAGGCGCATAGGGATAGCAGACCTATACACTTGAAAGGGTCCACGATCCTTCCGTTCCGCAAAAAGATAGCGCAAGTTCTATCTTTTGGCGGTGCCGAAGCAGGGAACGGAACCCCAGAAAGCACTTCGTAGTGGTTCCGTAGTGTTCCGTTCCGTTCTTCCGTTCCGCACCGTTCTGCATCTCTGGATTTGTAGACCCATTGAATTAAATGGGTCAGCATCCGTGATGTGGAATGGCCACGGAACGGTGTCTGTGTATTGCAGATCTGCAAATGCGGTCCGCAATACGGCAACAGGCATCACGCATTCGTGTGAACGAGCCCTTAGACTGGGTTCCAATTAAGACCCTGATAATATTTTTTATCATTTGTACTTCAATGTCTTTTAACACAAGGCAGTTATAAGGTCCAGTGTTTGTGCGAAGTGGTGGCTGTATATGTCTGTATGTAGTAATCTCCTGAGCTCCCCCTAGTGGTGGCTGTATATATCTGTATGTAGTAATCTCCTGAGCTCCCTCTAGTGGTGGCTGTATATATCTGTATGTAGTAATCTCCTGAGCTCCCTCTAGTGGTGGCTGTATATATCTGTATGTAGTAATCTCCTGAGCTCCCCCTAGTGGTGGCTGTATATATCTGTATGTAGTAATCTCCTGAGCTCCCTCTAGTGGTGGCTGTATATATCTGTATGTAGTAATCCCTGAGCTCCCTCTAGTGGTGGCTGTATATATCTGTATGCAGTAATCTCCTGAGCTCCCTCTAGTGGTGGCTGTATATATCTGTATGTAGTAATCTCCTGAGCTCCCTCTAGTGGTGGCTTTATATATATGAAAGTAGTAATCTTCTGAGCTCCCTCTAGTGGTGGCTGTATATATCTGTATGTAGTAATCTCCTGAGCTCTCTTTAGTGGTGGCTGTATATATCTGTATGCAGTAATGTACTGAGCTCCCTCTTGTGGTTGCTGTATATATCTGTATGTAGTAATCTCCTGAGCTCCCTCTAGTGGTAGCTGTATATATCTGTATGTAGTAATCTCCTGAGCTCCCTCTAGTTGTGGCTTTATATATCTGTATGCAGTAATCTCCTGAGCTCCCTTTAGTGGTGGCTGTATATATATATATATATATATATATATATATATATATTGTAATCTTCTGTGCTACCTCTAGTGATAGCTGTATATATCTGTATGTAGTAATCTCCTGAGCTCCCTCTAGTGGTGGCTGTATATATCATTATGTAGTAATATCCTGAGCTCCCTCTAGTGGTGGCTTTATATATCTGTATGCAGTAATCTCCTGAGCTCCCTTTAGTGGTGGCTGTATATATATGTATGTAGTAATCTCCTGAGCTCCCTCTAGTGGTGGCTTTATATATCTGTATGCAGTAATCTCCTGAGCTCCCTTTAGTGGTGGCTGTATATATCTGTATGTAGTAATCTCCTGAGCTCCTACTAGTGGCGGCTGTATATATCTGTATGCAGTAATCTCCTGAGCTATTTCTAGAGGTGGCTGTATATATCTGTATGTAGTAATCTCCTGAGCTCCCTCTAGTGGTGGCTGTATATATCTGTATGTAGTAATCTCCTGAGCTCCCTCTAGTGGTAGCTGTATATATCTGTATGTAGTAATCTCCTGAGCTCCCCCTAGTTGTGGCTTTATATATCTGTATGCAGTAATCTCCTGAGCTCCCTCTAGTGGTGACTGTATATATCTGTATGTAGTAATCTCCTGAGCTCCCTCTAGTGGTGGCTGTATATATCTGTATGTAGTAATCTCCTGAGCTCCCCCTTGTGGTGGCTGTATATATCTGTGTGTAGTAATCTCCTGAGCTCCTACTAGTGGTAGCTGTATATATCTGTATGTAGTAATCTCCTGAGCTCCCTCTAGTGGTGGTTTTATATATCTGTAAGTAGTAATCTTTTGAGCTACCTTTAGTGATAGCGGTATATATCTGTATGTAGTAATCTTCTGAGCTCCTTCTAGTGGTGGCTGTATATATAATTATGTAGTAATATCCTGTGCTCCCTCTAGTGGTGGCTGTATATATCTGTATGTAGTAATCTCCTGAGCTCCCTCTAGTGGTGGCTTTATATATCTGTATGCAGTTATCTCCTGAGCTCCCTCTAGTGGTGGCTGTATATATCTGTATGTAGTAATCTCCTGAGCTCCTACTAGTGGTGGCTGTATATATCTGTATGCAGTAAGCTCCTGAGCTATTTGTAGTGGTGGCTGTATATATCTGCATGTAGTAATCTCCTGAGCTCCCTTTAGTGGTAGCTGTATATATCTGTATGTAGTAAGCTCCTGAGCTCCCTCTAGTGGTGGCTGTATATATCTGTATGTAGTAATCTCCTGAGCTCCCTCTAGTGGTGGCTGTATATATCTGCATGTAGTAATCTCCTGAGCTCCCTTTAGTGGTAGCTGTATATATCTGTATGTAGTAATCTCCTGAGCTCCCTCTAGTGCTGGCTGTATATATCTGTATGTAGTAATCTCCTGAGCTCCTACTAGTGGTGGCTGTATATATCTGTATGCAGTAAGCTCCTGAGCTATTTCTAGTGGTGGCTGTATATATCTGCATGTAGTAATCTCCTGAGCTCCCTTTAGTGGTAGCTGTATATATCTGTATGTAGTAATCTCCTGAGCTCCCTCTAGTGGTGGCTGTATATATCTGCATGCAGTAATCTCATGTGCTCCCTCTAGTGGTGACTGTATATATCTGTGTGTAGTAATCTCCTGAGCTCCCTCTAGTGGTGGCTGTATATATCTGTGTGTAGTAATCTCCTGAGCTCCCTCTAGTGGTGGCTGTAAATATCTGTATTTTGTAATCTCCTGAGCTCCCTCTAGTGGTGGCTGCATATATTTTTATACAGAAAGCCCCTGAACTTTTCTAGTGGTGGCTTCAGGCAACAATAATTGTGTCATACGGGCTCTGTACTAGAGAATGATGTCAATGATTATGTTATGTTGACAATTGTGGTGGTTTGTCAAGTTTTTACATTGTTTAACTCTTTCAGGACCCTGCCATTTTTCACCTTAAGTACCAGGCCATTTTTTGCAAATCTGACATGTGTCACTTTATGTGGTGATAACTTTAAAACGTTTTTACTTATCCAAGCCATTCTGAGATTGTTTTCTCGTCATATATTGTACTTCATGACAGTGGAAAATATGAGTCAAAATATTTCATTTTTATTTATAAAAAAAATACAAAATTGACCTAAAAATGTTGAAAAATTTTCTATTTTCTAAATTTCAATTTCTCTGCTTTTAAAACAGATAATGATACCTCCTAAAATAGTTATTACTTTAGATATCCTATATGTCTACTACTTGTTTGGATCATTTTGTAAATGATATTTTCTTTTTTGGGGACTAGAGGATGAGCGAATCAAAGCTGACGAAGTGGAATTCAATCCGAATTTCAGGAAAAATTTGATTTGCAACAAATGCAAATTTCCTCGTGCTTTGTGTTAACGAATCAGCATTTTTCCTAAAATGGCAGCTACATGTGTGAGGACTGAGCACATGGGGGAAGGAACTCTGGGCAGATGGGATCACCCAGATTGACATGCCTGCATGCAGCCAATCCTGTGATGTCACAGCCCTATAAATAAGGCAGCTATGGACAGCTATTGGAAAAACCTCTATGTTTAAAAAAAAAATTTAAAAAAGGATTTATAAGTGCAGGGAAAGGATAGGGTGGAATCATTTCACAGCATCTTAGTGCAGGGAGAGACGTCAGAAGGCGCTAGGGACTAGAGATGCCTTGCGGTTCGCCCGGCGGTCGTTTCGTGGCTAACTTTGCGTGTTCGCGATTCGCCGAACATGCGAACATATGGAGAAATTCATGCCCGCCATATTCTTTTACATTGTGAAGAACTTTGACCCATAAAACATCAATCAGGTGATACAGGACAGCCAATTGAGATGTTTCAGCACATGGACATACCTTATAAATAAACCTGATCTGGCCGACATTTTACATTCAGTGTTTTGCCAGTGTAGGGAGAGGTTGCTGTGTGGAGCAGGGACAGGCTGTTAGGGACACCAAACACTAGCTAATAGGGCCACAAAAGTCCTGTTAAGGACTGGTATAGGTGTGCTATCGATAGGTGTGATACACAGAGGGGTGCGATATACTTATAATATACTTTTATAATGAGTCATAAACACATAGATCTATATAGTGATCACCTGGAAGTCAGGGGCCTAGGGGCTATGGGCCTACTAGGGCCATTTTATATAGGGTAAGGTTCCGGATGGGGTCGCTCTTATCAGGGCGGGTGGTCTGTGGTTAGGCTATCAGGGCCAGAATAGCACCCCCTGTAGGGCAATATCAGGGACAGTTCTTTGCCCACCCTGTCCTTCAATACCACATCATCATCTAGCCCAGGGATGGATGGTGTTTGCTTTCCCTCCGGGATTCATGGATGTGAACTGAAACCCCCCGGATTGTGGTAGGACATATGGTTTCTGATTTAGTGCCGCCGAGCACCTGATTTAGTGCCGACGAGCACTTCTTATTGCCGACCACATCTATGCTTTTTGGTTAACTTTAATAATTTCATTTATTTTCATTTTGAGGGATATCTTTTCCATTCACACGTCCGCAAAATAGGTCCGTATCCTTTCCGCAATTTTGCGGAACGGGTGCAGACCCATTAATTTTCAATGGGCTGGAATGTGCTGTCCACATCCGCGGATCCGCACTTCCGCATCTGTGCTTCCTATTCCGCAAAAAAATAGAACAATTGCAGGCCTTTTCTATTATAGTGCCTGTCGGGAGCAGCGGTTCATTTCTGAGACGTCCGTATAGTGCGGGGGGAATCCGAAGACCCTCTCCATCTCCATGCTCCGTTATATGTGGTAAAACCTTTATTGACGTATGTCGGTCACAGTTATATGTGGTAAAACCCTTTGGGACGTATTTTGGTGGAAAAACAAATCTTATTCAGCGTTCAGGCTCTGCAGTATATGTGGTAATATCTTTTGTGACGTATTTCGGTCGAAAAACTAAATTTATTCAGTGTTCAGCGCTGTAGTAATATGCGGTAAAATCTTTTGTGATGTATTTCTGTGAAAAAACTAATCTTATTCAGCGTTTAGCGCTGCAGTTAGATGTGGTAAAATCTTTTGTGACGTATTTCGGTCGAAAAACTAAATTTATTCAGTGTTCAGCGCTACAGTTAGATGTGCTAAAATCTTTATTGACGTATTGCGGAAAAACACATTTTATTCAGCGTTCAGCGCTGTAGTTATATGCGGTAAAATCTCCATGATGTCTCCATGATAAATCTGCAGCGTGGGGGCCCCGTGTGGCTTCTACACACTTTCAAAATCATCCTTCAGCGCTGCAGTTCTATGCAGTAAAATCTTTAGTGACGTATTTCGGTGGAAAAACAAATTTTATTCAGCGTTCAGCGCTGTAGTAATATGTGGTAAAATCTTTATTGAAGATTGTCGGTCGAAAAACTAAATTAATTCAGTGATCAGCGTTGCGGTTATATGCGGTAAAATCTTTAGTGACGTATCTTAAAGAACTTCGCAACTCTTCCGGGCTCAAAGCTATCTTGACGCTTTGTCTTCTCATTGTCTGTAGGTACTAGAGGCCTGTTCATGCCAGGCAGGTTCCCCCAGAAGTATCTTGGTCGATTGACACTCTGACATTGTGCTATTCTGTGGCTTCCTCATGCTGCTGCCACCTCCACACTTTGTCATTGTGCCACTCTGTGGTCTCCTGATTCTGCTGCCACCTCCAGACTCTGTCATTGTGCCGCTCTGTGGTCTCCTCCTGATGCTGCTGCTGCTACCACCTCCAGACTCCGTCATTGTGCCACTCTGTGACCTACTCATGCTGCTGCCACCTCCAGACTCGGTGATTGTGCCATTCTGTGGCCTCCTCCTGATGCTGCTTCTGCTACCTCCAGACTCGGTGATTGTGCCACTCTGTGGCCTCCTCCTGATGCTGATGCTGCCACCTCCAGACTCTGTCATTGTGCCACTATGTGGCCTCCTCCTGATGCTGCTGCTGCCACCTCCAGACTCTGTCATTGAGCCACTCTGTGGCCTACTCATGCTGCTGCCACCTCCACACTCTGTCGTTGTGCCACTCTGTGGCCTACTCATGCTGTTGCCACGTCCAGGCTCGGTCGTTGTGCCACTCTGTGGCCTACTCATGCTGCTGCCACCTCCAGACTCGGTCATTGTGCTACTCGGTGGCCTCCTCATACTGCTGCCAACTCCAGACTCAGTCATTGTGCCACTCGTGGGCCTCCTCATACTGCCGCCACCTACAGACTCTGTCATTGTGCCACTCGGTGGCCTTCTTCTATTGCTGCTGCTGGTGCCGCCACCTCCAGACTCTGTCATTGTGCCACTTGGTGGCCTTCTCTTCATACTGCTTCCTCCCCCCAGACCCTGTCATTGGGCCACTCTGTGCTCTCCTCATGCTGCTTCCACCTCACCACTATGTCATAGGGTCAATCTGTGGACTTCTCATGCTGTTCCCATCCTCCCCATTTCATGACTGGGACACTATTTTGCCTTTCGGCCTGGCTGACATCAGAATGTATTTGACCCTTCATCTGTCACAAGGAAGATAAAATGAGATGCACAACGGATCCTGTCTATGTAGCAGCTGTAAGGCCTGTATGGTCCCATCAGAATTGGCTTGTGATTTGGTAGCCAAAAGCAGGAGTGGGTACAAACCACAGAAGACATGCAAATATTCCATTCACGTGTCATCTCTGTTTTGGATCCACTCCTGTTTTTTTTTGCATTAGCAATACTGATGGAATACTGACCAAATGCTGACCGAGTGAAGGCAGATGCTCCACAGACAGGATCTGTTTCTTGTGGGTTATTGTTCTGATGGATCAGAGGAAGGGCAAAATAATCAGTGACAGTCAACACAGACTTACTGCTGATCCCCTCTCCACTCTGTCGGGGGCTCTACTTGTATCAGCGTTTAATAGAACAGGTTCTGTAGACATCTAAGTCTACTGTAAGTCTGAGTTTATACTTGAGTCATTTGGTCAGTTTTGGCCCCGCAACTGCCCAAATAAGTGAAGTGTGCAGTGATTCTAAGAGCGACGTCTGTCATCTGCGTGTCATACTGAACACAGTATTATTTCACTACCACAGCAGACTCGCTATGCGTGTTACTGCAAGGCACAGTGCTCTACACCACTATACAGGCACAGTGTTTTATACCACTATACAGGCACAGTGTTCTACACCACTATACAGGCACAGTGCTCTACACCGCTATACAGGCACAGTGTTCTACACCACTATACAGGCACAGTGTTCTACACCACTATACAGGCACAGTGCTCTACACCGCTATACAGGCACAGTGCTCTACACCCCTATACAGGCACAGTGTTCTACACCATTATACAGGCTCTCTGCAGCCAAGAAATAGCAGTTTTTTAATGCGATTCGCCACTAATAAATTTGCATCGAAGCAAATAGTTCCGAAAAATTTGGCGAACCAGCCGAATCCAATTTTTTTAAAATTTGCTCATCTCTATTTGTGACGTTAGAAGGCTTAACATTTTAGAAGTAAATCTTAAAATTTTTAAGAAAATTGCCAAAACCCTAGTTTTAAGGACCAGTTCAGGTCTGAAGTCACTTTGTGAAGCTTCCATAATATAAATTACCTAAAATGACCCCATTTTAGAATCTACACCCCTGACGTTATTGAAAACAGATTTTAAAAACTTTGTTAACCCTTTAGGTGTTTCACAAGAATTAAAGGAAAATGTAGATTAAATTTCAGTATTTAACTTTTTGGCCGATTTTTTTATTTTATCCATTTAATTCCGCTAACAAATCAAGGGTTAACAGCGAAACAAAACTCAATATTTATTGCCCTGTTTCTGTAGTTTTATACTATTTTAGGGTACATATGACTTTTTGATCGCTTGGTATTACACTTTTGTTACGGTGTTCATCTGAGGGGTTAGGTCATGTGATATTTTTATACAGCAGGTTGTTACGGACACGGCGATACCTAATATGTTTACTTTTTTTATTTAAGTTTTACACAATAAATGCATTTTTGAAACAAAAAAAAAAATGTTTTAGTGTCTCCATATTCTGAGAGCCATAGTTTTTTTTTTTTTTTGGGCTATTGTCTTAGGTAGGGTCTCATTTTTTTGCGGGATGAGATGACGGTTTGATAGGTAATATTTTGGGGTGCGTATGACTTTGATCGTTTGGTATTTCACTTTTTGTGATGTAAGGTGACAAAGAAAGGTTTTTTTTTTTACACCTTTTTTTAAGTTTTTTTTTCTACGGTGTTCATCTGAGGGGTTAGATCATGTGATATTTTTATACAGTAGGTTGTTACTGATGTGGAAATATCTAATACGTATACTTTTTTATTTAAGTTTTACACAATAAATGCAGTTTTTAAACAAAAAAAAATGATGTTTTAGTGTCTCCATATTCTGAGAGCCATAGTTTTTTTTCTTTGACCGATTGTCTTAGGTAGGTTCTCATTTTTTGCGGGATCAGATGATGGTTTGATTGGTATGATTTTGGTGTGCGTATGACAAATTGTTTCTTGTATAATGCTCTGATGTGTTATATATCTCACATAGTTTTGTATGGATATGTCAGGGTTAACAATCCTGATTCTTCCCCTGTAGGTAGCTAGGTGATGGATTTTGGTCCACCCCTAGTTCACTCTGTCAGTTTCTAGCAGAGGCAGTGACAGACGCTACATGTGCTCATTCCTCAGAGGACAAGGCTTGAGTCACAGAAAACCACTACCTCTAAGAGATCCACAGAGATGAAACCATGTCTACCTCATAGTATTTCAGGAAGAGAAAGAAAGAACTACAAGGTCTGGATTCTGCATGGCTGAGCACTTTACATCATTTATCCTGTACTGATCCTGAGCTTACATCCTGTATTATACTCCAGAGCTGCACTCACTATTCTGCTGGTGCAGTCACTGTGTACATACATTACTTATCCTGTACTGATCCTGCCTTAAATAGTCTATTATGCTCCAGAGCTGCACTCACTATTCTGCTGGTGGAGTCACTGTGTACATACATTACTTATCCTGTACTGATACTGAGTTACATCCTGTATTATACTCCAGAGCTGCACTCACTATTCTGCTGGTGCAGTCACTGAGTACATACATTACTTATCCTGTACTGATCCTGAGTTACATCCTGTATTATACTCCAGAGCTGCACTCACTATTCTGCTGGAGCAGTCACTGTGTACATACATTACATTACTTATCCTGTACTCATCCTGAGTTTCATCCTGTATTATACTCCAGAGCTGCACTCACTATTCTGCTGGTGCAGTCACTGTGTACATACATTACTTATCCTGTACTGATCCTGAGTTACATCCTGTATTATACTCCAGAGCTGCACTCACTATTCTGCTGGTGCAGTCACTGTGTACATACATTACTTATCCTGTACTGATCCTGAGTTACATCCTGTATTATACTCCAGAGCTGCACTCACTATTCTGCTGGTGCAGTCACTGTGTACATACATTACTTATCCTGTACTGATCTTGAGTACATCCTGTATTATACTCCAGAGCTGCACTCACTATTCTGCTGGTGCAGTCACTGTGTACATACATTACTTATCCTGTACTGATCCTGAGTTACATCCTGTATTATACTCCAGAGCTGCACTCACTATTCTGCTGGTGCAGTCACTGTGTACATACATTACTTATCCTGTACTGATCCTGAGTTACATCCTGTATTATACTCCAGAGCTGCACTCACTATTCTGCTGGTGCAGTCACTGTGTACATACTATTACTTAGTACCTGTACTGATCCTGAGTTACATCCTGTATTATACTCCAGAGCTGCACTCACTATTCTGCTGGTGCAGTCACTGTGTACATACATTACTTATCCTGTACTGATCCTGAGTTACATCCTGTATTATACTCCAGAGCTGCACTCACTATTCTGCTGGTGCAGTCACTGTGTACACACATTAGTTATCCTGTACTGATCCTGAGTAACATCCTGTATTATACTCCAGAGCTGCACTCACTATTCTGCTGGTGCAGTTACTGTGTACATACATTACTTATCCTGTACTGATCCTGAGTTACATCCTGTATTATACTCTAGAGCTGCACTCCCTATTCTGCTGGTGCTGGATGGGTCAGACCCTCGCTGGCCTCTTATAGAAGACTCTAATTTGCTGATGCTTTTTTTAATCATAAAGCACTTTCAAATCTCTTGACCGCCCAAATCTATGAATCTTTCTGCAAATCTCAAAAACTGTCAGTCAATCATGGAAATGTGGACGCTGAGGTGGTCACATTTATTCTAGATCTTCAGATTCTTCATGGTCTTCTTCAGAAGCTGCAGGAATGGAAGGCACACTCTCTGCTAGCTTTCAGCTTGTTTCCATTGGGAGGACATATAAATCTTGTCACCGTGCTGCAGCTGCGCATTAATTTGTCAGACGTCTTAGAAATATTTGTGATTCGGTAATTTAATAAAGCTGCCTTCTGTAGCTGACTGATAGGAGAGCCAGGACCTGTGAAGATTCCTGTGGCTGCAAATTGCTATCACCGTAAACTGGCAAAAACTCTAATTTTGGAAGAAAAAAAAAAGTTGTATCCGGTAAATTCATGTAGAACATAAAGTAGATACAATGTAACAGAACAGAAAATTCCTTTGGATTAAACACATACGGGACATTATCCCAGTTCACATCTGCAGTAGGTGATCTGGGTGTCCAGAACATTACACAGGAAGAAAAATGTCACATGACTTTTATTGGTCAAAAATCGACTTTTTAGTATTAATATTAGAATTAGTTTTAGTGTTTTTTTAGGGTACAACTACATGGTCCAATTTCTGCATGCAGTTTTGGAGTCAAACTCAGGAGTGAATTCAAAAACGAGAAGTAATATCTGTCTTTTATACTTTCTCTCTTTTTATGATCCTTTCCTGATTTCACTGACAATGCTGCTTGAGCAGCTGCAGGTTCAGGGCTCGGTGGGTGTTCCCTGAGAAGCTGCTTTCCTTCTTTTTATTTCTTTTCTACATGTTCTACTCTTATGTACTTTTATCTCATTCCTCTTCTTCTAGATCACTGACAAGGCTGTGGAATCTGTGATCCCTGTTTTTCATACTTTTATGTTCCAGACCTGCTTTTCTGTGATTTGCCTGTGAAATAACAGCCTGGGAATCGCCACCTCGGCTCGGCACAAGCCATCAGTTCTCTGAAAGGTGCAGAGTCCACCACTTGGAAAGGGAGGGACTGCATGGTGGATCCTTGACTAGAGATGGCCTTGTGGTTCACCCGGCGGTCGTTTTGCGGTGAACTTTGCGTGTTCCCGATTCGCCGAACATGTGAACATATGGAGATATTCGCGCCCGCCATATTCTTTTACATTGTGAAGAACTTTGACCCATGACACATCCATCAGGTGGTACAGGACAGCCAATGAGACGTTTCCGCACATGGACATACCCCCTACCTTATAAATAGACCCGATCTGGCCGCCATGTTACATTCAGTGTTTTGCCAGTGTAGGGAGAGGTTGCTGTGAGGAGCAGGGACAGGCTGTTAGGGACACCAAACGCTGGCTAATAGGGCCACAAAAGTCCTTTTAAGGACTAGTATAGGTGTGCTATCGATAGGTGTGACATAGAGGGGTGTAATATACCTATAATATACTTTTATAATGAGTCACAAACACATAGATCTATATAGTGATCACCTGGAAGTCAGGGGCCTCGGGGCTAGGGGCTTACTAGGGCCATTTTTATATAGGGTAAGGATCCGGACGGGGTCACTCTTATCAGAGCGGGTGGTCTGTGGTTAGGCTATCAGGGCCAGAATAGCCCCCCCTGTAGGGCAATATCAGGGACAGTTCTTTGCCCACCCTGTCCTTCAATACCACATCATCATCTAGCCCAGGGATGGATGGTGTTTGCTTTCCCTCCGGGATTCATGGATGTGCACTGGAACCCCCCGGATTGTGGTAGGACATATGGTTTCTGATTTGGTGCCGCCGAACACTTGTTATTGCCGACCACATCTATGCTTTTTGCTTAACTTTAATAATTTCATTTATTTTCATTTTGAGGGATATCTTTCCATTCACATGTCCACAAAATGGGTCTGCATCCGTTCTGCAATTTTGCGGAACAGGTGCAGACCCATTCATTTTCAATGGGGACCGGAATGTGCTATCCACATCTGCACTTGCGGATCCACATCCGCATTTGCGGATCCGCACTTCCGCATCCGTGCTTCCGTTTCCGCAAAAAATAGAACATGTCCTATTCTTCTCCGCAATTGCAGACAAGATTAGGCATTTTCTATTATAGTGCCGGCGATGTGCGGTCCACAAATTGCAGAATGCACATTGCCGGTGTCCGTGTTTTGCGGATCCGTAAAACACTTACGGACGTGTGAATAGACCCTCATAGTAACATTATTAAAGGTTCCGTTTTATCTTTATGTATATTCTAATGGATTGCCTTCCGTGTACAATGTTATATATACTTTCTATGTTAGACGGTATATTATAGTGCATCTGTATTGTGCGGCAGTCGTGTGCGGTTCTTCTGTGATACTGCAGGTATATAGCGGGACAAGCGTTACTGGAACAAATCATTTCTACTGTTGTGATATACCAGGTCCCCCCCCCAAAAAAAACATGTTTTATGCCAATATACCTTCTTTATAGTGCATTTGGGTACTGTATAGTGCATTTGCGCATGCGCGTACGAAAAAATTATTGATGATATTTCGCATTGAAAAAAATTATGAATGGAGATCGCAAATTTGAATAATACATCCGGTGTCACGGTCCATGTTGTGGGACTATCTGTGCACTTCTAGTAATTATTTCTTGGCTGCAAATATGAGCTGAATGTTTTTCATTTAAATTACTGGGACCTGCCACGAACTGCCACGAACTCGCGGTTCGCGAACATTTGATTGCATTCACGCAATCGCGTTCGCGAACCGTCCCGACAGATGTTCGTCCTTTACTATACTTGACTGCCTGAAACCAGGTGCGTGACACTGGGTGATGCAGCGGTTGCTGTGGCAGGCTGGACCACAACATCGGAGCCACGGTTCTCCCAGGCCACTTTACGGCGACGCTGCATATGTTGTTGACGCAGGGCCGTAGTGCTAACATTGGCACCCTGGCCACGCTTAACTTACTGCCCACAGATTCTACATATGGCCATATTCACCTCCGGCGGGGGCTTTACAAAAAACTGCCACACCGCCGAGTAGGTGATTTTCCCCCCAACAGTCCGCACTGACTGACTGCTACTGCTGCTGCCCAAACCCCTGCACCACTACTCCCCGGGCAGGTAGGTTTCTGCCTGTTTAGCTCCCGACCTCCCACTGTTGCCACCCTGCTGACTCCTTGCCACGCTAGCGACTTGATGGCTCTGCTGCTGCCTCACGGGCAAGTTGCCACCCTCTTCTCCTGATAATGATGAAGCCCCTTCTGAACCCGGCTCCCAAGTGTGATCGGCTTCATCATCATCGAGTAGTATCTGCACGTCACTGATGTCCTCCTCAACAGTCTCTGGGTCAGGAGCCTGACCGCTCGCAACACCGGCTCCCACGCCACTCTGCTCATCACTACTTGCCAGCCTAGCGGAGGAAGCAGCGGATGTCTCCTCCACATCTTGGCTGGCCAGTAGTTGCTGACTGTCCTCTAGTACTTCGTCCTCGCTGTATAGTGGAGCTGAGCCCACAGCATATAATACTTCTCTGGCTGAGGGAACAGAAAAGGACAGAGGCAGGATTAGGACAGGTGAGGGCACAGGGCCTGCTCCCGGGCCATGCCAACTAAGGGTTGTGTCTGATGAACCCACCGACTGTTGTCTGAGGGTGTCTGAGGTCACCTCGGATGACATGGATGACGAGTTAACCAATCAAGAACCGCTGGGTTACTGGTCAAGACACGACCGCTAGATGACACCGGGAGCTCAGGCCTCCCGCTGTGACTCCTGCTGCCACGCTCCCTTACTCCGCTGCGACCTCTGCCTGCGCTAGAAACATTTAGGCCTCTGCCCCTCCTCTGTGCAGGGCCTGGCACTTCTCTGCTTTACATACTTTAGCTTAACTAAATAAAGTAAACGCTAATTAAAACACCCCTAAAAGTGACAAATATATTTTTCTTGTACTGAAATAGGCCACTATACTGCTGTCACCAAAAAATAATTGCAGAAGTAACTAAGAATATAATTTTCTTGTAGTATTGTAGTATAGGCCACCAAGCGCTTTCACCAGGAAAATATTAAGCAGTGAAGTGCGTATAGATTATTCTTGTTGTTACTGAAATACGCCCCTATACGCTTTCACTAGAAAATAACTTAGAGTGAACTGCATATATATTTTTCTTGTAGGACTGAAATACGCACCTATATGCTTTAACCGATAAATAACTGCAACAGTGCAGTGCGTATATATTTTTCTTTTTTCACTGAAATATGCCCCTATAGGCTTTCACCAGAAAAAACTTAAACATGTGAACTTCGTATATATTTGTCTTGTAGTACTTAAATATGCCCCTATACACTTTCACCAGAAGTAACTGCAACAGTGCAGTGCGTATATATTTTTATTTTTTTACTGAAATACGCCCCTATAGGCTTTCACCAGAAAAAATGTAAACAGTAAACTGAGTATATATTTTTCTTGTAGGACTGAAATACGCCCCTATACGCTTTCACCATAAAGAACTGCAACAGTGCAGTGTGTATATAGTATTATTTTTTCACTGAAATAGACAGCAGTGAAGTGCCTATATATTTTTCTTTTCCACAGATATAAGCCACTAAAGGCTTTTCAACATAGCACTTGCACCCCAAGACCAAATAGCTGGAATGACAGAGCTGTATAATGGCTATTTGGATCCCCAAATAATCGTTCCCTGCACTTGTAAATCGCTTTCCTATCACTGTCCCTAGCGCCTTCTGACGCCTGTCCCTGCACTAAGATGCTGTGAAATGATTCCTCCCTATCCTTTCCCTGCACTTATAAATAATGTTTTCTTTTTTTTTGTTTCACAATCAAGTTTTTCAAGTTGCTGTCCCTAGCGCCTTCTCACGTCTGTCCTTGCACTTGAATGCTTGAAAATGGCAGAATCTAAAATGGCTGCCGTATTTATAGGGCTGTGACATCACAGTGCTGGCTGGCTGCATGCATGCATGTCAATCTGGGTGATCCCGCCTTCCCAGAGTTTCTTTGCCCCATGTCCTCAGTCCTCACACATGTAGCAATCAGTTTAGGAAAAATCCAATTCGTTACCACGAAGCGCGAGGAAATTCGCATTCGTTGCAAATCAAATTTTTCCTGAAATTTGAATCGAATTCCACTTCGTCAGCTTCGATTCGCTCATCTCTAGTTGTAACGTCGAGGACTCATGGTGTCATCCATTGTGCAGTCATCGGAGCGCTGAGCAGCAGCAGAGCCGAATTATTAATGTAATCAGAGGGCTGCATGTCGTACATCACTGTCAACTCTCTACTAAATAACCTCAGATCTCTGAGAAAACAGAATTTTTCTATTCCATCCACAAAGTGATTGAGAATTCTTGATGCAAAGAAACGTCTGCTGAGATGTGTCTGTGCATCCAAGGACTGAGTAGTATTAACCTTCTATAGGCGAGGGAGCATCTGACTGGCGGTTTAAAGGGAACTCGTCACTTATGTTTCAGTCCGAGTCATGGTTGGAAATTTGGAAAATCTGGGCATCCATTTCTTTTTTAGTCCAAATGCAAAATATATATATATATCTATATTCCTGCTTTGTACTACTGCCACAGTCCTTTGCTCCTTTGGGGGCCACATGTGGGAAATATTCCCCAATAGGCTTCATGCATTTATGAAATACTTAAAGTAAAAATTCCCTCTGTATGAAATCGGAGGCATATATAGGTATAAGCCTGTGACGACCTAGTAAAATAAAGACTTCTGACCCATCAGACATTCGTCCCATGGGGTAGCATTTTGTTTTTAATCAGCCATTATCCATAAGATTAATCCAATAGGTAACATTCAATATTAATTCTCACCTCTCCTCTTGATCTGTGCAGTAGGGCATCTGAAGCCATGCTGGGTGCAGGGGAGCAGGGTAAGTATAACCAGTATGAGGGACTTGTGCATTTTGGTGGGCTTTATAGGGGTTGTCTAACCCCATAGTAGTTCGGCTGTAAGGTCTGAAATGATTTGTGTTGCTATAAAACCAGGAGGAGGTTACAGAAATGAGGGGTTAAAGATGACAGCAGCAAATTCTGCTGTTGACAGGATAAGTCATTATGGTGGTCTGGGCCAGATGGAGAAGAAAATAAAATTTCTAGATATATGTCTATTTTGGCAAATCTCACCAGATGACAATCCTCAGCCCATAATGGTCCAAGCCAAGTTAAATCAAGCCCTGTTTAAGCTAAAGTATCCCCCCCCAAAAAATAAATAAAATAATAATATATATATATAAAAGTCAAATGTTGGCAACTATGAAAGTGTTCTGTAAAGTGAAGGATGTATCACACGATATTTCTGCTGTTCCTTATGGAGTATCTGTTACATGATCCTCCAGTCTACATGACTACGGTTCCTGCTTGAGCTCTGTTCTTCAGTAGTCAGTGATAAACAATAGATATGTGTGTATATGTGTAGACATTGCTGGGAATGGTGGTTTGGACCCAGAAAATGCCCCCATTACAAAACTTCTGGTGATTCAAGCACTTACATCCCATCAAAGATACAAGCCTTTAAGGTGTGCCCTAATGAGCCTTTTATGAAGTTCTCGGTGTCTCGCAAGGTAAAGATGCAGGAAACGTCTATGGAAACCCTCCCGTAATTCATCATGAAATTATAAATTATTCTTACAGAACATTGAACTGAACATCAGACGGAAACGTTTGGAACGAGCAGAATCCGCCAAAAAACCCTCATATCCATGAAATTAAGACCGGAATGTCTGAAAAGTTAACCCTTAAATGCGCATCTGTCACCAGTCCATGAGGAGCTCTGCAGAAGGCACTTCCACCAGCAGAAGAGTCATTTTGTCTGTTTGACATGCTGCGTTATTCATTGGGAAAACTGCTGGCGTCGAGATATTGTCAGGGAGGAGAGGCTCTTATAAATCAGACGTTTGAAGAATAAAAAGACCCTTCATTGCCGCAAGTCACTCGACAATAGCGGCGCTCGTGCAATCACTTTTCATATATACAAGACTTATTCAGGCATTAAATAAGAAAATAGCCAGTGTAAGTGGATTTAAGCATACGGCCCGTACCGGAGCGCTGCTGGCGGAGGAGTTAATGCAGTAATATCCCGCT
The DNA here is from genome assembly GCF_014858855.1 of Bufo gargarizans. Classification (NCBI taxonomy): domain Eukaryota; kingdom Metazoa; phylum Chordata; class Amphibia; order Anura; family Bufonidae; genus Bufo; species Bufo gargarizans. Next base: position 536,028,860 of record NC_058083.1, on the reverse strand, counting down.
TCTCAGACACTGCACTGGAGCAGATATCTCGAAAGCTACTTATGGTCGAGCAGCAATCACATCCAGATCAGGAGCGAGGATTTTATTACTAGTGTAGAGAATGATGAAGGAAAAGCCCACATCGTCAACTGGTGACCCTTCCTGTCCTGGATTCAGAAGGACATTGTATGAATCCAAATCACAATCCATAGGATTTTTATACTCTAGTGGTAATGAAGGAAAAGCCCACATCGCTCAAGCTGGTGCCCCTTCATGTCCTGGATTCAGAAGGCCATTGTATGAATCCAAATCACAATACCATATCAATGTCACCATACGGGCTTGTATTCAAAAGTAAAACACTAGGTAAAATCGAAGAGAAAGACTTTAACTTTGGTGCCCAGTGCCAGGTAGCCGCTGCCAATAAGATAATGGGAGGCCTCTTGGGAGGCATACTGTAGATGTTCATGACAACAACATACTGTAGCTTTGCCATCCCTAGTCAGACCACATGTGGAACAGCACTGGGCACCTGGGTATAAGAAGGATACTAGAGTGTGTGCAGAAGAGGGCGACTGTCGCGAATTGCAGATCATCAAGGGCACATGCAACACGACAGGCCCTGAGGGCACTCTGGTGACCCTACTGAGCCTAGATGGAGCTGTAAGGGAACTCCGCTTCCACACTCACCTAACCAGCTAGGATAACACGGACTTACATCATGCCATCCATATACTCATCCATGCACAAGCCGCCACCATCCGTTAATTTGGCCGGTCTGGGCTGATGGAAAGCCCCTGTTACATACGCATCATCCTCACAGGAACGCACTGCGTTCTGACATACGACAAACACCCAGCCTTCATTGGTAACAAGCAAAGAGGCACCTCGAAGGGGTGGGCACGTTACAGAAACGAGGAATGACTTGGCAAATTTTAAGATTTAATAAACAACAAAAGTACAGCGCAAAAAAAAGATGACAAAGGACATATAAGAAAAGCTACAGAAAATAAAAGGATTAAAACAGAAAGGTTCTTATATTTAACAAATGGCTTGATAAGAGTTAGTTTCTGGTCCTGGGGGTGGGGCGAACGCGGAACACAACCCAATGTTGATTGGAGCCCTAAATTGTGTCCAAGAAATGTCCAAAATCTCTCATTTTTATCCTGATTTGGCAGATGGTGAAGCTGAGCGAGGTCTCCATACTTTTCTTGTCCCAGCCTCCTGGGAAGGCATTCATTACACGTGAATACTCCATGTCTCTCAAAAAATATCAATAAAGTGTGTCTTCCCGTCCGTCCTGATGAACATACGAGAGCCAACATGTTTTTATAATGCATGTTTCATCATGCTGATCATTTTAATACCAAATATGACCGGTGTAGGGGTCCCAGAATGGGAGATCCTTATTATGTGGGAATGCCCGCCATCGGGGACGGGGAGTTTAGACTCCCTGTGATGCCCATGTTCTACCAGGAATAAGTTACAGCTTATAATATTTTTATTCCTCCTCTGGTATTCCATCTGGAAAGCTCCCGGACACCTGCTGTGGGGGACGCCTGCTGTGGGAGACGCCTGCTGTGGGAGACGCCTGCTGTGGAAGACGCCTGCTGTGGGAGACGCCTGCTGTGGGAGACGCCTGCTGTGGGGGACACCTGCTGTGGGAGATGCCTGATGTGGGGGATGCCTGATGTGGGGGATGCCTGCTGTGGGAGACGCCTGCTGTGGGGGATGCCTGCTGTGGGGGATGCCTGCTGTGGGGGACGCCTGCTGTGGGAGACGCCTGCTGTGGGAGACGCCTGCTGTGGAAGACGCCTGCTGTGGGGGACGCCTGCTGTGGGGGACGCCTGCTGTGGGAGATGCCTGATGTGGGGGATGCCTGCTGTGGGGGATGCCTGCTGTGGGAGACGCCTGCTGTGGGGGATGCCTGCTGTGGGGGACGCCTGCTGTGGAGGATGCCTGCTGTGGGGGATGCCTGCTATGGGGGACGCCTGCTGTGGAGGATGCCTGCTGTGGGGGGCACCTGCTGTGGGGGGCACCTGCTGTGGGGGATGCCTGCTGTGGGGGACTCCTGCTGTGGAAGACGCCTGCTGTGGGGGACGCCTGCTGTGGGGGACGCCTTCTGTGGAGAATGCCTACTGTGGGGAGCACCTGTTGTGGGGGATGCCTGCTGTGGGGGACACCTACTGTGGGGGAAGCCTGCTATGGGGGGCACCTGCTGTGGGGGATGCCTGCTGTAGGGGACGCCTTCTGTGGGGAATGCCTGCTGTGGGGAGCACCTGTTGTGGAGGATGCCTGCTGTGGGGGACACCTACTGTGGGGGAAGCCTGCTATGGGGGGCACCTGCTGTGGGGGATGCCTGCTGTGGGGGACACCTACTGTGGGGGACACCTGCTGTGGGGGAGCGCCGCCATGTCTAAGGTGTTATGCATTTCCATCGGGAGTGTAGAATCCAGTAGACATCGTGTCAAGCTTCTAAAGAGACTGTTTTCACAGGTCGGTGCTAATTCGACTTCCCCCAAGGGGGATGTGTATTCCCCAAATAGGTTTCAGGCTGAGCGGAAACGTACAAACAATATTACAGAATGGTGACGTCACAGAATACAGAATCACACGACATATACATAAAATCATACACAGATATTAGAGAATACAAGGTAGGCCTCTATTTATCACAGCGACCAAAGGAATTAAAGGGGTTGTCTCATCTGAGAGATTGGTGGAATATCACTAGGATAATGCCACCAATGTCTGCCAGGTGCGAGTCCCAGACCTGCACCTATCTCCAGAACAGATCTGCCTCGGCTATCTCCGGCAGTCTCAAAGAAGTGAATGGAGCGGTGGCCGCGCTGGCTCAGTGCACTCTCCATGCATTTCTACTAAACTTCAGAAAATAGCTGAACTACAAGTCACACCTCAGCTTAGACTCCAGGACCTGGGTGAGGCCACCTCTGGAGCCCTATGGCTATGCCCCTATTAACAGATGTTTTATTTTATTTTTATCCAGACGGATGAGATCTGGTGCAGAGCTGCCACTTAGTTCATTCTTTGTCATAGTGCGGAGATTTATCAGAAATTCACAACTACTGTAGGACAATGTTCTTCATCAGTTCTCTTGACTGGTGGTAAATAGACCCCATTATCCCAAAACGTGAAGCAAGGTCACCCTTCCCCCATCACACGGTTTTGTTTAGGGACTTTTTACCAAGGACGCTCAGGTTTTATTATTTGTCGCATACAATTAAAAAAAATTCTATATAGCTGTTTTAATAGACAAAAGAATAAAAATCATCTGAGCGAAGCTTAAAAACTGAGGGTGAAAGTGTCAAGAGCAAAACAATTGAGGCACAGATTTCTAAACGTGTAAAAAGAAGGCACTTGAGATTTAAAGGGGAAACTAATTCTCCAACCTGGACAATCCCTACTTGTTAGAAACAGCCATCAATGATAATATGATCATAAAATGCCCCCTTGCTGGGACCTCCAGTGATCAGCTGCAATCTGTGGGGAAACCTGCGAGAAGTGTTACATTTCTCTGCAGCACTCCCACAGGAGAAATGAAGTATTACACTGTGTAATGTAGGACAGGAGAGGTCCAACAGAGCAAGAGTGGGTCTTTGTAACCGCTCTACTCTAGGCAGATGTGGCTCCTGGACAGAGGAACCCCCCAATATTCACTCAGAATTCAGTAATAGGACCTACTGTATGGCAATGTATTTTCTTAACTGGATGAATATTTTTAAAATGACGTTCATTTATGTCATGGATACATCATAGTGGGGGCAGACATTTTACTTAGTTGCTAAGAATGACTTCACAGCAGACCCCTTACCATAAAAAAAACCTCCACTAAAAGACTTCCATGGTAAGGGTTTAGTGATTCTGCTCTTGGCATGTGTACAGCTCACTATGCAAGAAAGAAGAACATGGAGGACCTGTCCCCATCACAAATAGTTTTCTATAGGAGGGTTATGTGGGCATGCTTTGTGAAATATTCAAAAACAGTTCCTAAAAATTATAAAATGACTTATTGACTTCCGTGGTAGAGTGCAGTGGGGATGCACTTTGTCATGTGAACAGGTCACTGTGGGGGATAGAGGAGCTGTCCCTATCACCTACTGACTACTATAGGAGATTGTTGTGGGCATGCTTTGTGAAATGTGCAGAGATCATTGTGCAGGGAGGGGGAGAAGTTACACCATACCTATTACTTATTATCATCGGTGTGACACTGTGTTATCTACTTTCAGCTTAGTAACAGAGATTTACAGGCACAGGGATGACCACCTTATTCTTCTCTTCTTGGTGGACATGGGCTGATCCTGCCCTCTGCCAGTAGGGGGAGTTCCAGTTCAGCTAGAGCAGGCATCCTCAAACTGCGGCCCTCCAGCTGTTGCAAAACTACAACTCCCAGCATGCCCGAACAGCCTACAGGTATCGGCCTACAGCAGGGCATTGTGGGAGTTGTAGTTTTACAACAGCTGGAGGGCCACAGTTTGAGGATGCCTGAGCTAAAGAAAGGAGAAGGAGTTCCTGTTCTGATAGTGAGGGAGTGAGGAAGCACATACAGAGCGCCTACTCCGAGGAACCATAACTTATTCCCCTGTGAAACCAACACTCCAGTGGGAAACTTAGGAACCAGACAGTTCTCTTCTATGAAAGCAACTCAATCCTTCCTCAAGACAACACTTTAGAAACAATACAGCAAAGCGATCAGCGGAATACAACTTTAGAGACACTGCTGCATGTGAGGGACAACAGCTCAGACACCACCACCTACCTAAACCATCGCTAGGCCAGTCTATTAACCCTATATCCATAAGTGCCTGCTAATGCCAATCTATTGGCATCCAACCAGCCGCCATACCTCATCTGGTTTCAAAATCTGCACTTTTTATTTATTTGGCACTTAGTTATATATTTGGCACTAAGTAAAGAGACAATGTTCTATGTTTACTTCTGGCCTTATTCTTCAAACTACATTTACACTTCTCCGGTCCCGAGGAAGCGACGGCCTGAGAGAGTCCACCATTACACCGTCTTATCATGATCACTCCCATCCTTTGCACCAGGTCCTCAGGGCCTCACTACACACAGAGAAAAAGGACACATTCAGCTCTACTACATCTGTAAAAAATTTTCACTGAACCTTTGACATGGCACTAGAGCTAACTGCATGTTGGGATACATATATAACAGGGAATGATTAGGCTGCGTTCACACATTGCAATTTTAACACTTTTTTCCATCACAGTTTTTATACAGTATATGCGAAAACAAAAATAACCAAAAATCTATTTCATTTTATTAATGCTTCAGCTCCGTACAGTATTAGAATGTATTGGCTCCGATGAGCCGAAGTTATTACTCATTGGCTCATCGCATAATTCATAAATTAATTTGTACTGTAAAAAGACATTTCCTGAACTCGGGCTCAGTTCCAAGCGGTACCTGCAGTGAAACGTGTTAGTTTTATGTTTTCCACGAGGCATTTTTACAGTTTTTTCCACCATGTGTGAACGCAGCCGTATACAATAGTTTAGTTTCTTTACAGAAAGTCCAACACTGGAGATCAGCTGTAATTTCTCACCTTCCGCTTCCTGAACTTTATGGAGTTTTTAATCTAAGCATGACATTTAAAGATCCCGTCCGTAATAAAAAAATATGCGAAACGGCCAAACTGCTGATAAAATAGTGCAACAAATGATCTAAAGGACAAATTGCTTAATTTCTGCTGCCAAATGTTAGATTAATTCTGTGAGGGCATGATCTGGTTAGCCTTAAGACCACGTACATTTTTTATTTTTTTTCCATTCATGCCGTCCAAGAGCCATAACTTCTATGCGCCTCTACGAGGGATTATTTTTGCAGGGCAGGTTATATTTTTATTGGCACCATTTTAGGGTAAGTGTAATGTATTGAAAAACTTTAAATAGTGTTGAGCGAATCCGAATATCAGGATAAATTCGATTCGCCGCGATTTACTACGCTTTATGGTAGTAAATCGATTTAACCTGAAAAAGCAAAAAAAAAATCATACTTTACATAGTCCATTTGCTCGCAACGGGCTGGCCGCCGCCATCTTGCCTGACGATCCGGTGCAAAATCTCGCTCGACTTATGATGACGTCACAGGATTTCGTGCGAGATCTTCAAACAAGATGGCGGCGGCCGGTCCATCGCGAACAAATGGACCATGTAAATATGATTATTTTTTTACGTTTATGCTCTGTTATTTATATCAGATGCCGCAATCATGTATGTATCATCCAAGGGGTACAATTACGGGGAGCCGCGCAATCGCTGCTCCCTGTCATTGCACCCATTACTTACAAAGAAATGCCCTAAGTAATTCGGCACAAAGCTTTTTTTTTTGTTGTAAAAAATCAAATTTTTGAATAATTCGCTCATCTCTAATTGTAAACATTATTTTTTGTGGGAGAATGGAAAAAACTGTAATTTTTTTAAGCTTTTGTTTTTTGGGTTTTGTTTTGCAGCACTCACCGTGCAATATAAAGATATGTTACTTGGACTCTTTGGGTTCGTTTATGTTTCATGCCTTCATATTCCCACACCCATATAATATTTTTTTAAATGAATCTATCGATAGAGCTGTGCATGGGCTTATTCTTTGCAGGGCTTTCGTTGGTTTAATTTTGGGTTCAGTACACATTGGTCATTTTTATTACGTAGGTTTGATCCTGCTGATTAAAATGATGCCTGGCTTGTGAAAATCAGTGGTAGCATTCCAGAGAAAAATGAAAGTGAAGGCTTCAGTGCACAAAAGGGCGTGGCCAGCACTTAGAAACTGAAGAGACAGGCTCCACCCCTCCATTCACTGTGACCCTCAGTTGGATAAAGAATCAAGAGTCTCTTATCTCGGGAACGCCACAACCGATTTTCACAAGACAGGTATCATTTTAAGCAGCAGGATCATCCCTAATAGTGTGAATGCCTGGTGTAATTCAATTGATCCTGGTGACTGGTGCCCTTTAAATATCTTCTTTCTAGGTGTTGGTAGTCAGATCCCATTGATTTTCACAAAACAGGTATCATTTTGAACAGCAAGATCAATCCTACCAGGCAGTTTGCCTGGTTTAATACAGTTGATCCTGCTGCAGGTGCGCTATAGCACAACAAATGCTGCCAAAAATAGCCAAGTTAAAGTTTTTACGACTGTGTATTTACTATGTTAGGTGTCAAGTTAAGGTTTGATGCATCTGCATGCCAATGCACATAGCTCTATTGATTCACAAGCCAAATAATGTCACCACCATCTAGAGCTAGTTCAAAAATTTCCATTTGATTTAAAAATTAATGAACTAATTTCTTCAGGTTTACAGGGAGAGAATGTGACCCGTTTCCACATGTTTAATTTATCAAAATTTTGCTGTAGACTATCCGACAAGCCGTAAACGTAACGTTCTCGTTCCTCTCTCCACCGGGCAGTAAATCCAGAGGTTGACAATACAGAAAACATTGGGGATTTGGCGGTGACTTTTTTCTTTTTAATCTGTTTTTCGAAAATGCAAAAGCGTATGCAAAAGCGAGTAGATTATCGGCATTTCTTATTCATGCAGCGCATTATTCCAGGACGATCTCCATAATTTCTGGTGATAAATTATTAAGAAGGGAATTAGAGCGACGACCGCCGACGTTATGTTAAATAATTATTTGTTTAGATTCTGTTCTTCTCCAAATGTGGAGAATCCAATTTTCTACCTTATGAAAAATGATAATAAAATCATAAGTTCTGCATTTTTTGTTATCATTTTTTAAAAGAAACTTTATGCTATGTAATAAACTGACAATATTTGCTATATTTTTTAGTTTTGTTCCATAACTGTAATTTGTTTATGCATTTACAATATTTATACTTTAAAACATAAAATATAGTGATAAAAATGATAGTAATACAAATACCATCATAAAAATAGCAGTGGAATAGAACTATAATATATCACCAGACATAAAGATGTCATCTGTCTCATCTGGGACTGCAATAGGAGATAACTCCGCACCCCTCATACTTGCAAACTTTTTGAAAACTGTCATCAGGGAAAAAGGATTTAGCGCAAACCACGCTCCTTTTTGGAGGACACTCCCTCTAAGAACAGAACAATCTTTTTTTTTCCGTGAATAGGATGAGCCCTGAGGTTCTGGGTGGTTCTGGGAGGTTCTGGAAGGCTTCTGTGCCACCTGAGAGATTTGCTAACTCTTCTAGGAGTGGAAAGGTCTCACCACTTTTTGGGGATCCTCCCAGATGTTCCAGTATAGTGTGCAATTATACCTTAGATGCCACAGTCAATAGCAACCACAGCATCTAAAGGATAGTTGCTAACATCTCCATCACTGCCCTCCAACATGATTGCGGGGTACTAGTGGGTTGCCAAAGAAGTCAGTGAGCACAGCAATTGAGTCCAGGCCTGACGTCTATAAAAGTCTATTAGGCCCTGAAGCACTGTCAGTGTAATGCTGATAGGTGTAATACACTGCATTACACTGTATTATACCAGTAATCAGTTTGTCAGTTCAAGTTCCCTAATAGGACTGAAAAGAAAATAATAATAATAATATTAATAATAATATTAATAATAATTAGAGATGAGCGAAGTTTTGGAAAATTCAATTTGGCTGCTTCGCCGAATTTTACCAAAAAATTCACTTCATGACGAATTGCATCGTCACAAAGTGCATTAATTTTGTAAGTAGCCGGTGCAATGAAAGGGAGCTGTGATTGCGCCGCTCTTCATCATTGTATCCCTAAGATACAGCGTTCATACATGATCGCGGCGTCTGAGAGTAATAATACATTACCGCCTCCATTTGCTCGCGACGGGCCGGCTGCCTCCATCTTGCTTGACGATCTTGCGGAAAATCTTACGTGGCCCGAGATGGTTTCATACGTCACCAAGCCCGGGATTTCGGCCGAGATCTTGAATCAAGATGGTGGTGGCCGACCCGTCATGAGCAAATGGAAGAGGTAAGTATGAGGTTTTTTTGTTTGTTTTTTACACTATTTCAGGTTAAATTGATTCACTACTAGGGATGAGCGAACTCGAACTGTATAGTTCGGGTTCGTACCGAATTTTGGGGTGTCCGTGACATGGACCCGAACCCGGACATTTTCGTAAAAGTCCGGGTTCGGGTTCGGTGTTCGTCGCTTTCTTCGCGCTTTTGTGACGCTTTCTTGGCGCTTTTTGAAAGGCTGCAAAGCAGCCAATCAACAAGCGTCATACTACTTGCCCCAAGAGGCCATCACAGCCATGCCTACTATTGGCATGGCTGTGATTGGCCAGAGCACCATGTGACCCAGCCTCTATTTAAGCTGGAGTCACATAGCGCCGCCCGTCACTCTGCTCTGATTAGCGTAGGGAGAGGTTGCGGCTGCGACAGTAGGGCGAGATTAGGCAGATTAACTCCTCCAAAGGACTTGATTAACTGATCGATCTGCAGCTGTGGACCATTGAGCTGCTGATCCTCAATTGCTCACTGTTTTTAGGCTGCACAGACCGTTTGTCAGTCTCATTTTTCTGGGGTGATCGGCGGCCATTTTGTGTCTTGTGGTGCGCCAGCACAAGCTGCGACCAAGTGCATTTAACCCTCAATGGTGTGGTTGTTTTTTGGCTAAAGCCTACATCAGGGTGAAGCTGTCACACCAAGTGCATTTAACCAGCAATAGTCTGTTCATTTTTTGGCCATATACAAAATCAGGGGCAAGCTGCGCCTGTCACCAAGTGCATTTAACCCTCAATGGTGTGGTTGTTTTTTGGCTAAAGCCTACATCAGGGTGAAGCTGTCACACCAAGTGCATTTAACCAGCAATAGTCTGTTCATTTTTTGGCCATATACAAAATCAGGGGCAAGCTGCGCCTGTCACCAAGTGCATTTAACCCTCAATGGTGTGGTTGTTTTTTGGCTAAAGCCTACATCAGGGTGAAGCTGTCACACCAAGTGCATTTAACCAGCAATAGTCTGTTCATTTTTTGGCCATATACAAAATCAGGGGCAAGCTGCGCCTGTCACCAAGTGCATTTAACCCTCAATGGTGTGGTTGTTTTTTGGCTAAAGCCTACATCAGGGTGAAGCTGTCACACCAAGTGCATTTAACCAGCAATAGTCTGTTCATTTTTTGGCCATATCCCAGTCTAATTCTGTCACTAAATCCATACCGGTCACCCAGCGCCTAAATACTAGGCCTCAAATTTATATCCAGCTAAATCTGTCCCTAGTGCTGTAGCTGGGCGAGTTATTTAGTGTCCGTTCAAGCACATTTCTTGTTCTGGGTTGAAATACAATTCCCAATTTAGCAATTTCATAATTTAGTGGTTCCTGCTATATCAGAGCTATTTGAAATCTATCCCAAAAAGGGTATATAATATTGAAGGTGCACATAGGGTCATTCAGAATAACTTCACACACACCCGCTACTGTGTATTTCCAAGTCTAATTCTGTCACTAAACCCATACCTGTCACCCAGCGCCTAAATACTAGGCCTCAAATTTAAATCCCTCTAAATCTCTCGTTACCGTTGTCCTGTTGTAGCTGGGAAAGTTATTTAGTGCCCGTCAAAGCACATTTTTTGTTCTGGGTTGAAGTACAATTCCCAATTTAGCAATTTCATAATTTAGTGGTTCCTGCTATATCAGAGCTATTTGAAATCTATCCCAAAAAGGGTATATAATATTGAAGGTGCACATAGGGTCATTCAGAATAACTTCACACACACCCGCTACTGTGTATTTCCAAGTCTAATTCTGTCACTAAATCCATACCGGTGACCCAGCGCCTAAATACTAGGCCTCAAATTTAATTCCCTCTAAATCTCTCGTTACCCACCGCTGTACTGTTGTTGCTGGGCAAGATATTTAGTGTCCGTCAAAGCACATTTTTTGTTCTGGGTTGAAGTACAATTCCCAATTTAGCAATTTCATAATTTAGTGGTTTCTGCTATATCAGAGCTATTTGAAATCTATCCCTAAAAGGGTATATAATATTGAAGGTGCACATAGGGTCATTCAGAATAACTTCACACACACCCGCTACTGTGTATTTCCAAGTCTAATTCTGTCACTAAACCCATACCTGTCACCCAGCGCCTAAATACTAGGCCTCAAATTTAAATCCCTCTAAATCTCTCGTTACCGTTGTCCTGTTGTAGCTGGGAAAGTTATTTAGTGCCCGTCAAAGCACATTTTTTGTTCTGGGTTGAAGTACAATTCCCAATTTAGCAATTTCATAATTTAGTGGTTTCTGCTATATCAGAGCTATTTGAAATCTATCCATAAAAGGGTATATAATATTGAAGGTGCACATAGGGTCATTCAGAATAACTTCACACACACCCGCTACTGTGTATTTCCAAGTCTAATTCTGTCACTAAACCCATACCTGTCACCCAGCGCCTAAATACTAGGCCTCAAATTTAAATCCCTCTAAATCTCTCGTTACCGTTGTCCTGTTGTAGCTGGGAAAGTTATTTAGTGCCCGTCAAAGCACATTTTTTGTTCTGGGTTGAAGTACAATTCCCAATTTAGCAATTTCATAATTTAGTGGTTCCTGCTATATCAGAGCTATTTGAAATCTATCCCTAAAAGGGTATATAATATTGAAGGTGCACATAGGGTCATTCAGAATAACTTCACACACACCCGCTACTGTGTATTTCCAAGTCTAATTCTGTCACTAAATCCATACCGGTGACCCAGCGCCTAAATACTAGGCCTCAAATTTAATTCCCTCTAAATCTCTCGTTACCCACCGCTGTACTGTTGTTGCTGGGCAAGATATTTAGTGTCCGTCAAAGCACATTTCTTGTTCTGGGTTGAAGTACAATTCCCAATTTAGCAATTTCATAATTTAGTGGTTTCTGCTATATCAGAGCTATTTGAAATCTATCCCTAAAAGGGTATATAATATTGAAGGTGCACATAGGGTCATTCAGAATAACTTCACACACACCCGCTACTGTGTATTTCCAAGTCTAATTCTGTCACTAAACCCATACCTGTCACCCAGCGCCTAAATACTAGGCCTCAAATTTAAATCCCTCTAAATCTCTCGTTACCGTTGTCCTGTTGTAGCTGGGAAAGTTATTTAGTGCCCGTCAAAGCACATTTTTTGTTCTGGGTTGAAGTACAATTCCCAATTTAGCAATTTCATAATTTAGTGGTTTCTGCTATATCAGAGCTATTTGAAATCTATCCCTAAAAGGGTATATAATATTGAAGGTGCACATAGGGTCATTCAGAATAACTTCACACACACCCGCTACTGTGTATTTCCAAGTCTAATTCTGTCACTAAACCCATACCTGTCACCCAGCGCCTAAATACTAGGCCTCAAATTTAAATCCCTCTAAATCTCTCGTTACCGTTGTCCTGTTGTAGCTGGGAAAGTTATTTAGTGCCCGTCAAAGCACATTTTTTGTTCTGGGTTGAAGTACAATTCCCAATTTAGCAATTTCATAATTTAGTGGTTTCTGCTATATCAGAGCTATTTGAAATCTATCCCTAAAAGGGTATATAATATTGAAGGTGCACATAGGGTCATTCAGAATAACTTCACACACACCCGCTACTGTGTATTTCCAAGTCTAATTCTGTCACTAAACCCATACCTGTCACCCAGCGCCTAAATACTAGGCCTCAAATTTAAATCCCTCTAAATCTCTCGTTACCGTTGTCCTGTTGTAGCTGGGAAAGTTATTTAGTGCCCGTCAAAGCACATTTTTTGTTCTGGGTTGAAGTACAATTCCCAATTTAGCAATTTCATAATTTAGTGGTTCCTGCTATATCAGAGCTATTTGAAATCTATCCCTAAAAGGGTATATAATATTGAAGGTGCACATAGGGTCATTCAGAATAACTTCACACACACCCGCTACTGTGTATTTCCAAGTCTAATTCTGTCACTAAACCCATACCTGTCACCCAGCGCCTAAATACTAGGCCTCAAATTTAAATCCCTCTAAATCTCTCGTTACCGCTGTCCTGTTGTAGCTGGGAAAGTTATTTAGTGCCCGTCAAAGCACATTTTTTGTTCTGGGTTGAAGTACAATTCCCAATTTAGCAATTTCATAATTTAGTGGTTTCTGCTATATCAGAGCTATTTGAAATCTATCCCTAAAAGGGTATATAATATTGAAGGTGCACATAGGGTCATTCAGAATAACTTCACACACACCCGCTACTGTGTATTTCCAAGTCTAATTCTGTCACTAAACCCATACCTGTCACCCAGCGCCTAAATACTAGGCCTCAAATTTAAATCCCTCTAAATCTCTCGTTACCGTTGTCCTGTTGTAGCTGGGAAAGTTATTTAGTGCCCGTCAAAGCACATTTTTTGTTCTGGGTTGAAGTACAATTCCCAATTTAGCAATTTCATAATTTAGTGGTTTCTGCTATATCAGAGCTATTTGAAATCTATCCCAAAAAGGGTATATAATATTCAAGGTGCACATTGGGTCATTCAGAATAACTTCACACACACGCTTCTGTGCATTTCCAAGTCTAATTCTGTTAGTAAACCCATACCGGTCACCCAGCGCCTAAATACTAGGCCTCAAATTTATATCCCGCTGAATTTGAATACAATACATTGGGCCAAATAATATATTTGTTGTTGTGGTGAACCATAACAATGAGAAAAACATCTAGTAAGGGACGCGGACGTGGACATGGTCGTGGTGGTGTTAGTGGACCCTCTGGTGCTGGGAGAGGACGTGGCCGTTCTGCCACATCCACACGTCCTAGTGTACCAACTACCTCAGGTCCCAGTAGCCGCCAGAATTTACAGCGATATATGGTGGGGCCCAATGCCGTTCTAAGGATGGTAAGGCCTGAGCAGGTACAGGCATTAGTCAATTGGGTGGCCGACAGTGGATCCAGCACGTTCACATTATCTCCCACCCAGTCTTCTGCAGAAAGCGCACAGATGGCGCCTAAAAACCAACCCCATCAGTCTGTCACATCACCCCCATGCATACCAGGGAAACTGTCTCAGCCTCAAGTTATGCAGCAGTCTCTTATGCTGTTTGAAGACTCCGCTGGCAGGGTTTCCCAAGGGCATCCACCTAGCCCTTCCCCAGCGGTGAAAGACATAGAATGCACTGACGCACAACCACTTATGTTTCCTGATGATGAGGACATGGGAATACCACCTCAGCATGTCTCTGATGATGACGAAACACAGGTGCCAACTGCTGCGTCTTTCTGCAGTGTGCAGACTGAACAGGAGGTCAGGGATCAAGACTGGGTGGAAGACGATGCAGGGGACGATGAGGTCCTAGACCCCACATGGAATGAAGGTCGTGCCACTGACTTTCACAGTTCGGAGGAAGAGGCAGTGGTGAGACCGAGCCAACAGCGTAGCAAAAGAGGGAGCAGTGGGCAAAAGCAGAACACCCGCCGCCAAGAGACTCCGCCTGCTACTGACCGCCGCCATCTGGGACCGAGCACCCCAAAGGCAGCTTCAAGGAGTTCCCTGGCATGGCACTTCTTCAAACAATGTGCTGACGACAAGACCCGAGTGGTTTGCACGCTGTGCCATCAGAGCCTGAAGCGAGGCATTAACGTTCTGAACCTGAGCACAACCTGCATGACCAGGCACCTGCATGCAAAGCATGAACTGCAGTGGAGGAAACACCTTAAAACCAAGGAAGTCACTCAGGCTCCCCCTGCTACCTCTTCTGCTGCTGCCGCCTCGGCCTATTCTGCTGCTGCCGCCTCGGCCTCTTCCTCCGCCTCTGGAGGAACGTTGGCACCTGCCGCCCAGCAAACAGGGGATGTACCACCAACACCACCACCACCACCTCCGTCACCAAGCGTCTCAACCATGTCACACGCCAGCGTTCAGCTCTCCATCTCACAAACATTTGATAGAAAGCGTAAATTCCCACCTAGCCACCCTCGATCCCTGGCCCTGAATGCCAGCATTTCTAAACTACTGGCCTATGAAATGCTGTCATTTAGGCTGGTGGACACAGACAGCTTCAAACAGCTCATGTCGCTTGCTGTCCCACAGTATGTTGTTCCCAGCCGCCACTACTTCTCCAAGAGAGCCGTGCCTTCCCTGCACAACCAAGTATCCGATAAAATCAAGTGTGCACTGCGCAACGCCATCTGTAGCAAGGTCCACCTAACCACAGATACGTGGACCAGTAAGCACGGCCAGGGACGCTATATCTCCCTAACTGCACACTGGGTAAATGTAGTGGCAGCTGGGCCCCAGGCGGAGAGCTGTTTGGCGCACGTCCTGCCGCCGCCAAGGATCGCAGGGCAACATTCTTTGCCTCCTGTTGCCACCTCCTCCTTCTCGGCTTCCTCCTCCTCTTCTTCCACCTGCTCATCCAGTCAGCCACACACCTTCACCACCAACTTCAGCACAGCCCGGGGTAAACGTCAGCAGGCCATTCTGAAACTCATATGTTTGGGGGACAGGCCCCACACCGCACAGGAGTTGTGGCGGGGTATTGAACAACAGACCGACGAGTGGTTGCTGCCGGTGAGCCTCAAGCCCGGCCTGGTGGTGTGTGATAATGGGCGAAATCTCGTTGCAGCTCTGGGACTAGCCGGTTTGACGCACATCCCTTGCTTGGCGCATGTGCTGAATTTGGTGGTGCAGAAGTTCATTCACAACTACCCCGACATGTCAGAGCTGCTGCATAAAGTGCGGGCCGTCTGTTCGCGCTTCCGGCGTTCACATCCTGCCGCTGCTCGCCTGTCTGCGCTACAGCGTAACTTCGGCCTTCCCGCTCACCGCCTCATATGCGACGTGCCCACCAGGTGGAACTCCACCTTGCACATGCTGGACAGACTGTGCGAGCAGCAGCAGGCCATAGTGGAGTTTCAGCTGCAGCACGCACGGGTCAGTCGCACTACAGAACAGCACCACTTCACCACCAATGACTGGGCCTCCATGCGAGACCTGTGTGCCCTGTTGCGCTGTTTCGAGTACTCCACCAACATGGCCAGTGGCGATGACACCGTTATCAGCGTTACAATACCACTTCTATGTCTCCTTGAGAAAACACTTAGGGCGATGATGGAACAGGAGGTGGCCCAGGAGGAGGAGGAGGAGGATGAGGAAGAGGGGTCATTTTTAGCACTTTCAGGCCAGTCTCTTCGAAGTGACTCAGAGGGAGGTTTTTTGCAACAGCAGAGGCCAGGTACAAATGTGGCCAGCCAGGGCCCACTACTGGAGGACGAGGAGGACGAGGATGAGGAGGAGGTGGAGGAGGATGAGGATGAAGCATGGTCACAGCGGGGTGGCACCCAACGCAGCTCGGGTCCATCACTGGTGCGTGGCTGGGGGGAAAGGCAGGACGATGACGATACGCCTCCCACAGAGGACAGCTTGTCCTTATCCCTGGGCAGCCTGGCACACATGAGCGACTACATGCTGCAGTGCCTGCGCAACGACAGCAGAGTTGCCCACATTTTAACCTGTGCGGACTACTGGGTTGCCACCCTGCTGGATCCACGCTACAAAGACAATGTGCCCACCTTACTTCCTGCACTGGAGCGTGATAGGAAGATGCGCGAGTACAAGCGCACGTTGGTAGACGCGCTACTGAGAGCATTCCCAAATGTCACAGGGGAACAAGTGGAAGCCCAAGGCCAAGGCAGAGGAGGAGCAAGAGGTCGCCAAGGCAGCTGTGTCACGGCCAGCTCCTCTGAGGGCAGGGTTAGCATGGCAGAGATGTGGAAAACTTTTGTCAACACGCCACAGCTAACTGCACCACCACCTGATACGCAACGTGTTAGCAGGAGGCAACATTTCACTAACATGGTGGAACAGTACGTGTGCACACCCCTCCACGTACTGACTGATGGTTCGGCCCCATTCAACTTCTGGGTCTCTAAATTGTCCACGTGGCCAGAGCTAGCCTTTTATGCCTTGGAGGTGCTGGCCTGCCCGGCAGCCAGCGTTTTGTCTGAACGTGTATTCAGCACGGCAGGGGGCGTCATTACAGACAAACGCAGCCGCCTGTCTACAGCCAATGTGGACAAGCTGACGTTCATAAAAATGAACCAGGCATGGATCCCACAGGACCTGTCCGTCCCTTGTCCAGATTAGACATTAACTACCTCCCCATAACCATATATTATTGGACTCCAGGGCACTTCCTCATTCAATCCTATTTTTATTTTCATTTTACCATTATATTGCGATGCTACCCAAAGTTGAATGAACCTCTCCTCTGCCTGTGTGCTAGGCCTAAATATATGCCAATGGACTGTTGCAGTGGTGGCTGACATGAAGCCTGATTCTCTGCTATGACATGCAGACTAATTCTCTGCTGACATGAAGCCAGATTGTCTGTTACGGGACCTTTCTCCTCTGCCTGGGTTCTGGGCCTAAATTTATGAAAATTGACTCTTACAGTGGTGGGTGACGTGAAGCCTGATTCTCTGCTATGATATGAAGACTGATTCTCTGCTGTCATGAAGCCAGATTGTCTGTTACGGGACCTCTCTGCTCTGCCTGTGTGCTAGGCCTAAATATATGCCAATGGACTGTTGCAGTGGTGGGTGACGTGAAGCCTGATTCT
The DNA here is from genome assembly GCF_014858855.1 of Bufo gargarizans. Classification (NCBI taxonomy): domain Eukaryota; kingdom Metazoa; phylum Chordata; class Amphibia; order Anura; family Bufonidae; genus Bufo; species Bufo gargarizans. Next base: position 536,011,327 of record NC_058083.1, on the reverse strand, counting down.
CTGCTATGATATGAAGACTGATTCTCTGCTGACATGAAGCCAGATTGTCTGTTACGGGACCTTTCTCCTCTGCCTGGGTTCTGGGCCTAAATTTATGAAAATTGACTCTTACAGTGGTGGGTGACGTGAAGCCTGATTCTCTGCTATGATATGAAGACTGATTCTCTGCTGACATGAAGCCAGATTCTCTGTTACGGGACCTCCCTCCTCTGCCTGGGTGCTGGGCCTAAATATATGCCAATGGACTGTTGCAGTGGTGGCTGACGTGAAGCCTCATTCTCTGCTATGACATGCAGACTGATTCTCTGCTGACATGAAGCCAGATTCTCTGTTACGGGACCTCTCTCCTCTGCCTGTGTGTGTGCTGGGCCTAAATATATGCCAATGGACTGTTGCAGTGGTGGCTGACGTGAAGCCTCATTCTCTGCTATGACATGCAGACTAATTCTCTGCTGACATGAAGACAGATTCTCTGTTACGGGACCTCCCTCCTCTGCCTGGGTGCTGGGCCTAAATATATGCCAATGGACTGTTGCAGTGGTGGCTGACGTGAAGCCTCATTCTCTGCTATGACATGCAGACTAATTCTCTGCTGACATGAAGACAGATTCTCTGTTACGGGACCTCTCTCCTCTGCCTGTGTGTGTGCTGGGCCTAAATATATGCCAATGGACTGTTGCAGTGGTGGCTGACGTGAAGCCTCATTCTCTGCTATGACATGCAGACTGATTCTCTGCTGACATGAAGCCAGATTCTCTGTTACGGGACCTCTCTCCTCTGCCTGTGTGTGTGCTGGGCCTAAATATATGCCAATGGACTGTTGCAGTGGTGGCTGACGTGAAGCCTCATTCTCTGCTATGACATGCAGACTGATTCTCTGCTGACATGAAGCCAGATTCTCTGTTACGGGACCTCTCTCCTCTGCCTGTGTGTGTGCTGGGCCTAAATATATGCCAATGGACTGTTGCAGTGGTGGCTGACGTGAAGCCTCATTCTCTGCTATGACATGCAGACTGATTCTCTGCTGACATGAAGCCAGATTCTCTGTTACGGGACCTCTCTCCTCTGCCTGTGTGTGTGCTGGGCCTAAATATATGCCAATGGACTGTTGCAGTGGTGGCTGACGTGAAGCCTCATTCTCTGCTATGACATGCAGACTAATTCTCTGCTGACATGAAGACAGATTCTCTGTTACGGGACCTCCCTCCTCTGCCTGGGTGCTGGGCCTAAATATATGCCAATGGACTGTTGCAGTGGTGGCTGACGTGAAGCCTCATTCTCTGCTATGACATGCAGACTAATTCTCTGCTGACATGAAGACAGATTCTCTGTTACGGGACCTCTCTCCTCTGCCTGGGTGCCGGGGCCTAAATATCTGAGAATGGACTGTTCCAGTGGTGGGTGACGGGAAGCCAGATTCTCTGCTATGGAACCTCTCTCCAATTGATTTTGGTTAATTTTTATTTATTTAATTTTTATTTTAATTCATTTCCCTATCCACATTTGTTTGCAGGGGATTTACCTACATGTTGCTGCCTTTTGCAGCCCTCTAGCTCTTTCCTGGGCTGTTTTACAGCCTTTTTAGTGCCGAAAAGTTCGGGTCCCCATTGACTTCAATGGGGTTCGGGTTCGGGACGAAGTTCGGATCGGGTTCGGATCCCGAACCCGAACATTTCCGGGATGTTCGGCCGAACTTCTCGAACCCGAACATCCAGGTGTTCGCTCAACTCTATTCACTACCACAAAGCACGAGGAAATTCGGCTTTGCGGCAAATCAAATTTATCCTGAAATTTGGATCGAATTCCACTTCATTGGATTCAATTTGCTTATCACTAATACTAGTAATAATAAGAACTAAATATTTATAATTATATATCAAAACAAATACATAGAAAAAAATTCTATATCAGATAAGTAAATTAATTTTTTTAAGTATGTATAATTATTACATTATTCAAATAACAGGATGAGTGCCATAAAACAATGCCAGAATTGCTGTTTTTTTGTCACATAATCTCCAAAAAATTTAATCAAAATGTTGCACGTTTGTTGACTGTTCGCCATTGTGTACCATGTGGGCTGGTTGCCTTACATTGTGGATATGTATGTGTCGGGTGGCAGTGCACATTTGCCTCTGTTCCTAGCATATTGGCCGCAGATTACTTGTGGGGGTTAATTGCTCCACTGTGACATGTTTCTCTCCAATCTGGTTCTATAGAGGTTAATGCCCAAGTCTGTGTCTGAATCTGCACTTGTTGACTATGTGCTCGTTAGTCCTGATTAGTGTTGGGCGAGTATGCTCGACCGAACACCTTTTTCACTCGAGCATCGTGATGCTCGGCACATGGCAGTGTTCGGCCGATGCTCGAGTCTCTTCCCCGCACATTTATTGGCTGTTACACAGCCAATAACGTGCAGCTAAGTACTGGCACTCACTGTAATGCAGTAGCCAAGTTGGTTACTGGCATTACAGTGATTGGCTGGCCAGAATGCGTCATCAGTAGTGATGAGCGGCAGGAGCTATATTCAAATTCGCAATATTTCATGAATATTTGGGCAAATATTCGTCATATATTCACGAATTCGAGATTACTTTCTTGATTGCGAAAAATTGGCACTGTAGTATTCGCGTAATGCACCCAACTACAGGCGTGGGTCACTTTTGCTACATTTTCTAAGCTTCTAGAAGTTTCCTGAGACTGGAGAAAATGATTGGCACGGCAGAACATTACAATAGCTTTATATGCAGATAGAGTGCTCCAATATATGCGCGGTGAAACTGTGCCTGCTGCCAGAGCACAAGAAACACTCATCCACGATACCTAGCTTCATGTCACAGTTTGCTAGGCGGCGCAGGACACCACTTTGCAGCAGATAATGCTTCCAGTTGGTTAAGCACCACCCTGTCTTCCACAAAGTCCAGTCTCAGTAGCCAAGAGTCTGGTCAAAAGAATCCTCACCCTAATCCTCCTTCCTCCCACCATGGAGAGTCTTGCCAAACAAGTGATCCTACTCTCGGATATTCCGAGGAGCTCTTTTCATCGCTATTCCTTAATTTGGGCCTCTCGCCAAGCCCGCTTGAAGAGGGACATGAGGAGATTGTGTGCACTGATGCCAAAACTCTTGAGCATCCACAGTCAGAAAAAGATGACGGTGGGGAACGGCAATTAGTGTTTCATGAGATGGATGATGATGATGAGACACAGTTGCCAGTAAGTTAATGGCAATTAGTGTCTCAAGAGGTTGATGATGAGGATGAGACACAGTTGTCAATAAGTGAGGTTCTTGTTAGGTCAAGAGGATGACCAGAGTGAGGAAGTGGAAAAGGAGGTGGTGTTCCGCAGTCTGGCGCTTTTTTGAGGAAAGTGGAGAGGATAAAAGAATTGTCATTTGCAACCTGTGCCATACCAAAATGAGCAGGGGCGTGAACACTAGCAACCCCACCATAATAGGTGGGCCGAATGCCTGGGTCCACAATCAGTGTCTGTGGGTCACACCACTGCCTCCTCTTCCTCTGTGTTACGTGCTGCCCAATCCCCTGTCGAAGGCACAGGCCCGTATGCCTTTGCACTGCACCTGGACTTTCGCAAGCACCATCAGCTAGCACATCCTCTTCTGTGTCACAGCGCAGCGTACAGATGTCCATACCCTAAGGCCTTTGAACGAAAGCGCAAATACCCAGTCACCCACCCACAGGCCAAAGCACTAACTGAGCAGCTTTTCAAATTGCTGGCCCTGAAAATGTTGCCATTTAGGCTTGTGGACACTGAGGCTTTCCGCAGCCTGATGGCGGCGGCCGTCTCTTGTTACTCAGTCCCCAGCTGCCAACATGCTTATTAGGCTGCCCTCGCTCCTAAACTTTTAGATGGTCAGATCAGCAGCAGACCCTCACCCCTAATGTTTTAGATAGTCAGATCAGCAGCAGACCCTCACCCCTAATGTTTTAGATAGTCAGATCAGCAGCAGACCCTCACCCCTAATTTTTTAGATGGTCAGACCAGCAGCAGGCCCAAACCCCTAATGTTGTAGAAGGTCAGCTCAGCACAAGACCCTCATCCCTAATTTTTTAGATGGTTAGATCAGCAGCAGACCCTCACCCCTAATTTATTAGATGGTCAGATCAGCAACAGACCCTCACCCCTAATTTATTAGATGGTCAGATCAGCAACAGACCCTCACCCCTAATTTTTTAGATGGTCAGATCTGCAGCAGGCCATCGCCCCTAATGTTTTAGAACGTCACCAGCAGGCCCTTGCTCCTAATGTTTTTGAGGGTCACCAGTAGGCCATCAATCATCATTTTTCAAGGTTGTGTATGATGCCTCCTTTATGCATAACAAAGGGTGTATTGTAGTGCCGGTGCCTTGTAATTTTTAGCAGCCCTTTCACTTAGTGCATAGGCTTTATGAGTGTAGGAGTCCCACTACATGAACTATTGTACCACAATGTGAATGAGGCCCTCCTTTATGTGATATACAGGTTGTATCGGAGTTCCTCTTTCTTGTAATTTTTGGCAGCACTTGCACTTTATATATAAGTAAATATAGAGGAAAGAATGTTTCCTAACAATTTTTCCTCTAAAATTGATTTTATCTTCGGTTTGGTGCGTATTATTGTCAGTCTGTAAATGTGGCGTACTACTCGGACAACATCGTTCCCAGCAGCGACCTGGGAGTCCAAGATGCATCCAGACGTCCTCCCCATGCTGTTCCCGAACCATTTCAGTAGTGTTTCCATGAATTTCTGACCTTTTCATGTGAACCAGACACCCTCCACTCTTCAGAGCAGGGGGTGCCTGGTTTAATGCTCTGGTTCTCCCATTAAATTCCATTGTGCTTGGATGTTCTGTAGAGCAACACTAGTCCTGATATTTAGTACCTGAGCTCTGTCTGTTTGTGATGTTTGTGATGTTCTGTCTGAAGCGTGTGGTCAGAAGAGAACCTCACTGTGCAACAATGTCTGCTTCTGTGAAACAATGTTTGTTTCTGAAGGTTCAATCCTGTTCCTGAAGCTTTGTCTTGTAAATGCCTATTCCCGCTTATGGTGTTTGTGTTCCAGTAGTCATTGCCATGTCTGCTTGCTATTTCTGGTATGTTCGGGGTCCAGAAGTTTCTGCCATGTGTGCAGTGGTTTCTGCAGTTTTTACTGTTTGAACTGGTCTTCTTGATGTGTCTGGGTTCCAGAAGTCTTGATCCAAGTCTTAACAAATTTCAAGTCCTTGTCTATGCCTGTCGGGGTTCTAGAAGTCTTGATCCAAGTCTTAACAACTTCCAAATCCATTCCTCTGTCTGTTTGGGTTCTAGAAGTCTTGATCTAAGTTTTAACAAGTTCCAAGTCCATTCCTCTGTGTCTGGTTTTGTGAAGTCTTCATCCAAGTTTTAACAAGTTCCGAATCCATGTGTCTGCTTGTCCTGTAGGTCAGCTATATTCATCCTGGATTCCACCCTAAGGTGTTTTCCAGTTTTAGGCACTGTGGTTCCACAAAATCCATAACACAAAGCAATCAAAAGGTTATATGCACCTTAAAAATGATATCAGTGATTGCATCAGATATTTGCAAAAAAAATAAGTCGTCAACGGCTCCATCAATGGGAAAATGAAAAAATAATTGGTCTTAGAATAAGAGAACATGGTGGCACAATATTTTTTTTTCTTTTTTGCAAAAGTAGTAAAACAAAACCTGGAACTATAGAGCTCTGTCCATTGTGTAGCAGATGGGGATGGTTCCTGTAGCATTAGTCACATTCACTTTAAAGGGAGCAGGAGCTACTTCCTAAGAACTGATCAATGGGGGGGGGAGGGTGTTGGGCTCCCAGCGATCAATTATTAATGGCCATCAATATAAAAGGAGTGGGCATCCCCAATGGGCACCAATGAGACATTATAGCTGCTGGAGTGAATTTGGATGATTGCTGTAACAGGGTGCCGAAGGCGCACTCGGTCTCCCATCAGCTGCAGACCTGCTGCTTAGCTTCGGGAGCGAGGATTTGTGTTTGACCTCGTTCCCAGGGCGGCTTTGCTAGATGGGAGGCTCCCTGCTCCTAGGTCAGCCTTTGAGCGCCGAGCTGATCACTCGGTGCTCGACTGGTCGGTCTGTCGGTCATGTGACGCTGGCCACATCACATGACCCTCACTCCCCACTATAAATATAGGCAGCCTGCTGGCCACAGGTTGCCTGTTAATTTAGGGTCCTGGCGTTTGTTGGATACCTGTGTACTTACCTGATCCTGTTCCCTGACGATCCTTTGCCTGCTCCTCTTGTACTGCGCATCCCTCCTGGTATTTTGACCTCGGCTTCCACCTGACTATTCTTTGCGGACTCCTTTGGTACTTCTCGACTCTCCTGGTATTTATGACCCCGGCTTCTCCTGACCATTTTTTGCTTATCCCTCTGTACTGCGTTGTCCTCTTGGTTTTGACCCGATCCGTTCACTATCCGCTATTTGTCTTGTCTGTCCTTCCCGCACGTATCCTAAGTTAGGGACTGCCGTCCAGTTGTCCCCTGTCATCAGGACTCGTGAGGCAAGTAGGTAGGGCCAGGGGTGAGGGTGGAGCGCAGTGGTCACTATCCTGCCCCCTGTGTGTGTGTGTACGTGACCGTTACAATTGCACTACCCATTAGATTATGGGCACACAGCATTTTTTTATGTTTGGCATATGAATCTGGTACACCATCAAATCCATATGGTTTAATTAATCTGACGCATGCCAAAGGGGTGTAATTTTAGCAAGATCGGGGGTCACGCTTCAGGTTTACTTTTTTCTACTGCTGTACTACTAATTCAAGCCAACCCTTGCAATACAGATCCAAACTATAGGGTGCGGTAAATGTTGCTTTAACATGGGAACCTTTGGGTGATGTTGCATACATAGGGGGTTTGTGTTCTATATAAATTATCTCTATATAAAACTCAGTTATGATGTTCTGTTCTCAGGATCGGTGGGGTCCAAGAGGCCGGATGGGAATATCCCTTTTAGACAAAATATGGTGCTATGTTTTTCAATGAGAGATACGTATTGCACGCTTTATATTTTAAGGTCATATCCTGAATATGGGTATCAGTTTTGGGCTCCCATGCTATGAAGGATATCAGGTATTGGGTGGGAGGTCTTCTTTATAATGATAGGCTTGAAAAATCGGGCTTGTTCTATTGTGAGAACAACTTTAAAGGATAAGATTAATTACAGGATTTATTACATGTGGAAGAAATCTAACAATTAGAGGGTTTCCAGAATTTAAATATCAATGACCTGTATTCAGGGTAGGCCACTATTATCAGTTGGGCCCTGACTCGCGATACCAACTGCAATAATTTGCTTGAAGGGGCTGCAGTGCTCGGACAATTGTTCTCATAGTATATCAAGCACAGCGGTGGGATGGCGTTCAACCACTAGAATTTTCTTTCGGTTTTAGCCTTTGCTGCAGGGGAACCACCAGGCCTGTAGTAGTCTCTGTGTGATTGACAGCTGAGCCATGGGGTCAGAGACACCAATGCTGAGCACTGAAGAGTCAGGCAGAATCATAGTCAGGGTCAGGGCAGGCACAGTAGGAGCAATCCAATAAGGCAAGACAGGCAGCGAAGGCTCAGGCAAAGGTCAGGAAAGGCAGCAGAGGGTCAATATCTAGGAAATGGGCAGAAGTCGGTACACAAGCAAACAAATAAATACAGCACACCTTTGCAGGTAAATAGCATTCTTCACAACCTATTGCTCAGGCACTTTTCCATTGAGTAAGATGCCTTATATACCCACGGGTGACCATCCAGTGGCTAGTGTGAAGTAGAGTGTGCATGCCCTGACCTTTAAATGCCTGGGGGAGCAAGGAGGCCGCAGCCTGCATGGAGGGTCAGAGCTACCCCAGTGAACCCGTCAGGAAGTGGAGGAGAGTCAGGAGATGGGAGCATGCCACCAAGAGCCAGGGAATTGGACAGGTGAGAGGAACATTGGCAGCCATGAATTGCCAATGTAACACCAGTTAATTTGGCTTGTGACCAATGATGTGACGTCGCAGGTCGAAGACAAGGCTTGGGTGTCAAGAGTCACTCCCAAACTGATGTGATATTGATGACCTATCTTGAGGATACTGTAGGTCATTCAGTCTTAGGTCCCAGAAGACCCCTGAACTTGATGGATCTGTGTTTTTTCGCCCTACTGTAACTATGTTATAAATTTGGGTATGATGTATGGAAATTGGGGTTTCATTCTCTAGGCACCTGTACCATCAAGGCAAGTGACGCCCCTTTTAAGTAACTGATATTTTTGTCACGTTTGATGTGAAGTCGTTAAACCAACAGACACTGTGGTGGAACTTCACCACACTATTATAAGTCAGTGGGGTCCCTCTGGTGCGCAAATGTAATGCCATGGATCCAAGGGTCGTTATGGTCATGTGATCAAGTCCAGCCCTGCCAATGGAAACCTGACAAATCCCATAAATCAATTAGATCAATCAGGATTCATTGGGATCCAGTTGAAAATGTAAACTGTATGGAATCTACAATGGAATGGAATCTAATGTGAAAAGGGAATTAGTAATCCGTGTTCAATGCATTGACCACACAAAAGATCTGAATATTTCTTCCAAATCCTTCTCCATTATTAATTATCCCTATAAATATAAAAAAGATGATTTGTAACAAAAAATGTTTTTACCTTTTTTTTTTTTTTCTTCTCGCCTCCTCGCCTGCTGATTTCTTAGCCGCTAACTTTAACATATAATTATCTGTTATTTTATTCTCATATTAAAAGGTTTTTCAGGGCCAGCAGTAAATCTAGAGAACAGCATCATCACGGCCGTATAATCACATGAAGGTTTTCTCCTCCGCTAATCCTCTTTTTAGCGTGGCTTTGCATTAATATTCCGTCCTGTTATTAGGCTCCTTTGTACGAATTTCTCGTCTTTCTGATGGGTATTTTTAGCATTTCACAATCCCCCTTCTGAATATGCATTTAAGCAAAGAAATAAAAATCACAAAGGAAGCGGCATCTAAGAGAAAGGAATAACTAGATTAGAAAATCAAAGAGTTCAAAAACAGAAATAAAAAGTTACTTCCACAATTGTGCTCAACATTTCATTAGTGAACGTCTTAGCCTCTATAATAAGATTAAAAATGGCGTGAAGGCTTCATGATGTCTGTGTAGCTGTTTAAACCAGGTTTTCCCCTCTATTGAACTGGATGACAACCCATCGAGAATAAGCATACGTTCTTAGATCTCATGACGGGCTATGTTGTGGGCAGTCATGTGGTTATTATTATTATTTATTATTAAAGCGCCATTCATTCCATAGCGCTGTATATATGATAAGCGGTGCACATACATAATACAGACAATTGCACTAATAATAAACAAGATGAGTTACAAACTGGTACAGAAGGAGAGAGGGCCCTGCCCGCGAGGCTTACAATCTACATGGTATGGGAGAAGGACACAGTAGGTGCGGGTAAAGCTGGTGATGGCGGTATAGAGGCAGCAGGGTCACGGGTTGTAGGCTTGTCTAAAGAGGTGGGTTTTCAGGTTTCTTTTGAAGGATTCCACTGTAGGTGAGAGTCTGATATGTTGGGGTAGCGAGTTCCAGAGTATGGGGGATGCACGGGAGAAATCTTGGAGTCGATTGTGGGAAGAGGCAATAAGAGGAGAGAAGGAGATCTTGTGAGGATCGGAGAGTGCGTGTGAGGGTGTATCGGGAAAGTAGCTCAGAGATGTAGGGAGGGGACTGGTTATGGACGGCCTTGTATGTATTTGTTAGTACTTTGAAGTGAATTCGTTGGGCAATGGGGAGCCAGTGAAGGGATTGGCAGAGGGGAGAGGCAGAGGAGTAATAGGGTGAGAGGTGGATTAGTCGGGCAGCAGAGTTGAGGATAGATTGGAGGGGTGCGAGAGTGCTAGATGGAAGGGTGAAAGTCTAGGCGGGAGATAATGAGGGCATGTACAAGCATTTTCGCTGATTCAAAGTTAAGGAAAGCACGGATGCGGGAGATGTTTTTGAGTTGGAGGCGGCAGGTGGTGGAAAGGGGTTGGATGTGTGGTCGGAAGGAAAGGGCAGAATCCAAGGTCACTCCAAGGCAGCGGGCTTTGTTGATTGGGGAGAGTGTGCAGCCATTGATCATGATAGATAGGTCTGTTAGGGGGGTTGAACAAGATGGGGGAAAGATTATGAATTCTGTCTTATCCATGTTAAGTTTAAGAGAGGTGAAGAAGGATGATAGACATTGTGGGATTCTTGATAGTAAGGTGGTGATGTCTGGACCAGAGAGGTAGATTTGTGTGTCGTCAGCGTAGGAGTGATACTGAAAGCCATGGGACTCTATGAGCTGTCCCAGGCCAAAAGTGTAGATAGAGAAGAGCAGGGGTCCTAGGACAGAGCCTTGCAGGACACCAACAGAGAGGGAATGAGACGAGGTGGTGGTGCGGGAGTGGGAGACGCTAAACATCCAGTCTCGGTCGAGTGGTGGGGTCAGAAGCCAGATTGTAGGCGTTCAAAGAGGGAGCAGGAGGAGAGGTGGGAGGACAGTTCCGAATGGACATGTTGTTCGAGTAGCTTTGAGGCATACGGAAGAAGTGATATGGGTCGATAACTGGACAAGGAAGATGGGTCAAGTGAAGGCTTTTTGAGGATGGGTGTAATGGTAGCATGTTTAAAAGCAGAGGGGAAGACACCAGAGTTTAGTGATAGGTTGAAGAGATGAGTTAGGGCTGGGATAAACACTGTGGTGAGGTTAGGGATGAGGTGGGATGGGATTGGGTCAAGTGCACAGGTGGTCAGATTAGATTTGGAGAGTAGAGTGGAGAGTTTTTCTTCTGTAATGGTGGAGAAGAGAACTGAGCAGTTGTGTAGAGGGTCTGTGGGGACTGTGCAGTAAAGCTTTTTCTGATGTGGACTATCTTTTGTTTGAAATATTTGGCAAAGTCCTCAGCTGAGAAGAGAGGAGAGGGTGGGGGCGCTTGGGGACGGAGAAGGGAGTTAAAAGTGCTGTTTAGGGCTGTGTGACAGGGAAGATATAAGAGATGAGAAGTAGGCCTGTTTTGTATCAGCAAGTGAGGATTTGAATATGAGAAGGGATTGCTTGTATGCAGTGAAATGATCTTTAGAATAGGATTTCAGCCATCGCCGCTCAGCAGCCCTGGAAGCTTGTCTGAGTTTTTTGGTCAGGTTGGTGTGCCAGGGTTGTCTGTTGATTTTCCGGATTTTGTTGTGTGTGAGGGGGGCAACAGTGTCCAGAGCTGTACTTATTGTGGTGTTATATAGGGTGGTAGCAGCTTCTGGGTCTTGGAGGCAACAGATGGTAGAGAGTCAGAAAGCAAGCGAAAGTCGAGATGTTTGAGGTTCCTGCGGGGATGTGCTAGTGTGTGGACCGGGGGAGCTGCAGAAGAGACCAGTGAAAAGAAGGTGAGTAGGTTGTGGTCGGATAGGGGGAGAGGCGAATTAGAAAGGTTAGATAGGGAGCAGAGGCGGGTAAAGATCAGATCCAGAGTGTGACCATCTCTGTGGGTGGGAGCTGAAGACCACTGGGATAGGCCGACGTGGTTGTGCATCCTTCCCAATGTCCCATTGTGTGGTACTCCTACCAGTCAAAGAGAGTCTAGATAGGCAGTGGGTTGGAGGCCGCTTGTCAGGACATGGGGTTTTGGGGTCACCAACAACCCACTTCACCTTAGACTTTCAAGTTTCATATCGACAATAACAAAATTAAGAAGTTGTTAAGTTGAGACCACCCTTCTCAGGCATTACTCCTGCTCTACACTCAGTACACTAGTAATCCTTGCTATCTTCTGACCAATTCAAACAGTTTTCTGGTCCAAATGTAAAAGGATGCAGGTGATAAGGACTTGAGGGCTCTCAGCAGCCTCCAAAGTATGTGCAGAGAGTCTGCAGAGGCAGAGCAGGAAGTCTGTGAAGAGCAATTTCAGCCAATGGTTGCACTGCAGGAAGTGATGTCAGAGGAGTAGGCCTTCTTTAGTCTCCTACTAGGGTAAGACTTGTTGGTTGTTACCTGTACTGACACAGGAGAAACAATAAAATGCTAAGTGATTTGGGGTACATTTCCGTCTGATTCCGGGGTTGGTATCTTTATAAAATGGGGGGAAGGTTGAAGTGACTGGAATGTTCCTACATCTGTCACACTTATTTTGAGGTCACTTTAATCTTTTAGTAGGGAAATAAATAAAAAATAAAATAAAAAAAACTGAAATATTAGGGAGGAATTGTGTTGTTTTCTGCTGCTCTTAGTTTTCTGACAGACGATCTCAGATCCATACCAAGCTCCAATACTGAAGTCACAGCAGACGAGCGGTGACTGAGCCGCTGATTGATGCATCCCATTATGAAACATACACAGTCAATTCCTTCCAGGCTTCCGGTAATGTTCTTCTGGAAGCCTTGCCAAGGCCTTGTCATCCTGTGCTGCTCATTGGGAGCTTCATCTCCTCCTCGCACATGATTTTTAATACAAAAAACATTTGGACTAAACTAAAAAGTAACAAAAGAACAAAACAGAAAAAGAAAAAAGACAAAGAAACTATTTATTTATGACAATACTTTTTGCTCTATCCATGTATTGTGACATTATGTGTGCATTATACTTGCATATGACATTACTGCTTGTATAATTCCCGTGATGTAACGCCTTTAAGTAGATTACCCCTGTACTGTGACATCACTGTGCATGATATCCCACTGTTACTACATTACTGTGGACATTATCCGTGCTGTGCTGTGGCATCACCGTGTTTATTATTTCTGCACTATAACAGTATTGTGCTATTTTATCCCTGTACTATGACATCACAATATTTATTACTCTGATACTGTGACATCACTGTGTGCCTTAGCCCTGTGCTGAAATGGATGCATATGAGCTCTTAACAAGCTCCGCCTCTGATGCCACCAGATGTAAGGCAGCTATCCTATAAGTCGATGTTCAACCCTATAAATAGGCCTTGAGAAATGACTTGGATATTAAATAAGCCAGCACCTCATCTGCAGACAGCTGTTTTGGGGGTGATTGCACCTCATCAGTGCAGAACAGAGAGTACTTGCTTAACAGGGTAATAGGTCTAAGTCAGGATTTGGGGGGGTACTATCTCTCCTTTGGGAGAGCACATAGGAAGATCCCTTTCTTCTCAGAATTCCAGAGGAAAATGTATAGCCTATAAGATTCCTCACGCCGATTAAAGGGCTCTCCCCAAGGAGTGATAGTACCCCCTTAGCCTTGTGCTGTGACATAAATGTGTGCCTCATTCGTGTACTGTGACATCACTGTGTTTATTATCCCTATACTGGATAATCACTGTTATTTATTATTTTTTTAAGCTTATTCAGAACAAGACACAGTTTTTTACCCTCATAAGACAACAAGCATAACTCTGACAGTGTGTTGTATTTTTAAACAGACTGTTTGTTAACCCCTTACAGACACAGCCATTTTAAAATTCCTGACACAGCCAGATTTTGAAAATCTGACGTGTCAGTTTATGTGGAAATAACTTTTGTAAGCCTTAGAATTTTAGAAGCAATTTTTAAGGAAACTTCTAAAACCCAATTTTTAAAGGACCAACTAAGTTCAGAAGTGACTAAGGAGTTTACGTTATAGAAACCACACCTAAATGACCACATTTTAGAAACAACACCCCTCAAATTCTTCAATACGATTTTAAAAACATTATTTAAACCTTTTAGATAGAGGTGAGATTTAAATTTGAGATTCACTTTTTTTGCTTATTTTCTATTTTAATCCTTCAGGGATAGCCAGGTTAACAGAAAAACAAACCTCAATATTTATTAACTTGTTTCTGCAGTTTACAAAAATACCCCATACTTCGTTGTACGCTGATGTATCGGCAAACTGCTGGACTCAGAAGGGAAGGAGTCCATATGGTTTTTGGAGGGTAAATTTTACTCTGACTGGTTTGGGGCACTACCGTATATCACAGTGGAAACTCCTAAAAAGTGACCCATCTTGGAAACTACACTACCTAAGGATTTCTCTAATTGGTGTAGTGAGCACTTTAAACCAACAGGTGTTTCATAGAATTTAGAAAAATTTGGCTTTGAAATATATATATATATATATATATATATATATATATATATATACAGTACAGACCAAAGGTTTGGACACACCTTCTCATTCAAAGAGTTTTCTTTATTTTCATGACTATGAAAATTGTAGATTCACACTGAAGGCATCAAAACTATGAATTAGCACATGTTGAATTATATACATAACAAAAAAGTGTGAAACAACTGAAAATATGTCATAGTCTAGGTTCTTCAAAGTAGCCACCTTTTGCTTTGATTACTGCTTTGCACACTCTTGGCATTCTCTTGATGAGCTTCAAGAGGTAGTCACCTGAAATGGTCTTCCAACAGTCTTGAAGGAGTTCCCAGAGATGCTTAGCACTTGTTGGCCCTTTTGCCTTCACTCTGCGGTCCAGCTTGGGTTCAGGTCCGGTGACTGTGGAGGCCAGGTCATCTGGTGCAGCACCCCATCACTCTCCTTCATGGTCAAATAGCCCTTACACAGCCTGGAGGTGTGTTTGGGGTCATTGTCCTGTTGAAAAATAAATGATGGTCCAACTAAACGCAAAATGGATGGAATAGCATGCCGCTGCAAGATGCTGTGGTTTAGTATGCCTTCAATTTTGAATAAATCCCCAACAGTGTCACCAGCTAAGCACCCCCACACCATCACACCTCCTCCTCCATGCTTCACGGTGGGAACCAGGCATGTAGAGTCCATCCGTTCACCTTTTCTGCGTCGCACAAAGACACGGTGGTTGGAACCAAAGATCTCAAATTTGGACTCATCAGACCAAAGCACAGATTTCCACTGGTCTGATGTCCATTCCTTGTGTTCTTTAGCCCAAACAAGTCTCTTCTGCTTGTTGCCTGTCCTTAGCAGTGGTTTCCTAGCAGATATTCTACCATGAAGGCCTGATTCACACAGTCTCCTCTTAACAGTTGTTCTAGAGATGTGTCTGCTGCTAGAACTCTGGGTGGCATTGACCTGGTCTCTAATCTGAGCTGCTTTTAACCTGCGATTTCTGAGGCTGGTGACTCGGATGAACTTATCCTCCGCAGCAGAGGTGACTCTTGGTCTTCCTTTCCTGGGGCAGTCCACATGTGAGCCAGTTTCTTTGTAGCGCTTGATGGTTTTTGTGACTACACTTGGGGACACTTTCAAAGTTTTCCCAATTTTTCAGACTGACTGACCTTCATTTCTTAAAGTAATGATGGCCACTCGTATTTCTTTACTTAGCTGCTTTTTTCTTGCCATAATACAAATTCTAACAGTCTATTCAGTAGGACTATCAGCTGTGTATCCACCTGACTTCCCCACAACGCAACTGATGGTCCCAACCCCCTATATAAGGCAAGAAACCCCACTTATTATACCTGACAGGGCACACCTGTGAAGTGAAAACCATTTCAGGTGACTACCTCTTGAAGCTCATCAAGAGAATGCCAAGAGTGTGCAAAGCAGTAATCAAAGCAAAAGGTGGCTACTTTGAGGAACCTAGAATATGACATATTTTCAGTTGTTTCACACTTTTTTGTTATGTATATAATTCCACATGTGTTAATTCATAGTTTTAAAGCCTTCAGTGTGAATCTACAATTTTCATAGTCATGAAAATAAATAAAACTCTTTGAATGAGAAGGTGTGTCCAAACTTTTGGTCTGTACTGTGTGTGTGTGTGTGTATATATATATATATATATATATATATATATATATACACTCACCTAAAGAATTATTAGGAACACCATACTAATACGGTGTTGGACCCCCTTTTGCCTTCAGAACTGCCTTAATTTTGGGTGGCATTGATTCAACAAGGTGCTGATAGCATTCTTTAGAAATGTTGGCCCATATTGATAGGATAGCATCTTGCAGTTGATGGAGATTTAAGGGATGCACATCCAGGGCACGAAGCTCCCGTTCCACCACATCCCAAAGATGCTCTATTGGGTTAAGATCTGGAGACTGTGGGGGCCATTTTAGTACAGTGAACTCATTGTCATGTTCTAGAAACCAATTTGAAATAATTTGAGCTTTGTGACATGGTGCATTATCCTGCTGGAAGTAGCCATCAGAGGATGGGTACATGGTGGTCATGAAGGGATAGACATGGTTAGAAACAATGCTCAGGTAGCCCATGGCATTTAAACGATGGCCAATTGGCACTAAGGGGCCTAAAGTGTGTCCAGAAAACATCCCCCACACCATTACACCACCACCACCAGCCTGCACAGTGGTAACAAGGCATGATAGATACATGTCTTCATTCTGTTTACGCCAAATTCGGACTCTACCATTTGAATGTCTCAACAGAAATCGAGACTCATCAGACCAGGCAACATTTTTCCAGTCTTCAACAGTCCAATTTTGGTGAGCTCGTGCAAATTGTAGCCTCTTTTTCCTATTTGTAGTGGAGATGATTGGTACCTGGTGGGGTCTTCTGCTGTTGTAGCCCATCCGCCTCAAGGTTGTGCGTGTTGTGGCTTCACAAATGCTTTGCTGCAGACCTCGGTTGTAACGAGTGGTTATTTCAGTCAACGTTGCTCTTCTATCAGCTTGAATCAGTCGCCCATTCTCCTCTGACCTCTAGCATCAACAAGGCATTTTCACCCACAGGACTGCCGCATACTGGATGTTTTTCCCTTTTCACACCATTCTTTGTAAACCCTAGAAATGGTTGTGCGTGAAAATCCCAGTAACTGAGCAGATTGTGAAATACTCAGACCGGCCCGTCTGGCACCAACAACCATGCCGCGCTCAAAATTGCTTAAATCACCTTTCTTTCCCATTCTGACATTCAGTTTGGAGTTCAGGAGATTGTCTTGACCAGGACCACAACCCGACATGCATTGAAGCAACTGCCATGTGATTGGTTGACTAGATAATCACATTAATGAGAAATAGAACAGGTGTTCCTAAAAATTCTTTAGGTGAGTGTATATACCCACATTATTTAAATTTTTTCAAAAAGATAACAGGAAATAATCACTACAATTTTTTCCCATTTTCTTCTAAATATGTCAACACCCCATATGCGGTTGTAAACTGCTCTATGAGAACATGGCAGGGCTCAGAATTGAAGGATCACCATATGGGTTTTGAAGAGAAGATTTTGCTGGAATGATTTTCAGGTGCTATGTCACATTTGAAGAGACCCTGAGATACCCCTACGATAAAAACTCTCAAAATGTGACACCATTTTAGAAACAAGTGATGTGAGGTAAAAAAACAGCCCCCCGAGAAGTGATCCCATTTTGGAAACCACACCCTTCAAGGAATTTTTAGAGGGTTGAATGGAGCATTTTGACCCCACAGATGTTTTTCAGAAATTAATGTGTAGTGGATGGTGAATATGTTGGAGTATATCAGAGTATAACAATGTGGTCACATTACAAGGTACATAGAGAATAGGATTAATACTCCATGGATGTGTGGTACATTTTGAAGAAATCTTTTATGCACAGGCCAGGTTGTTCAAGGCAGGTTTTGCAGTAATAAATGTTTTGCATCCCCCTTTTGGAGGATACTCTGAATCTTCCTTCCGTTTGGAGGGCTTCCTCAGTACTATGCAGGACCATCACTTCTAGAAGTACTGGGATCCTCCCTTTTCTGATTTAAAAAAATTAGGGCTTTGATCACAACAACCTCTTGTAAGTAGAAGTATTTCCATCTGGCCTGCAGATCAGAATAGCGCATACAGTTCCATCTGTACAAAGTGCGCAGTCAGCCTTTTGTACCCCACCTTTGTTTTCTGTACAGCTTCAGAACTTGATCTGAATGATCAACCCCTCACATGCGCCTATTGTAATGTAGTATTGAGTCTGGCTTGGGTGTAGTGGTACTATGTACTGGGGCAGAGGAGCCGGTGTTCCAGTGATCTGTAGTCAGTACAAAGACATCCCTCTTGTCCTTGCAGGGGGTATCTGCAAATAGTTTGTATTTTTATGTAATGTTATTGAATTGTATGCCATGTACTACAACCAGCATAGAAAGGTATGGTGCCATGGTTAACAATCCTGGCTCAGCCCCTTGCAAGAGGTTGGGTGGGGATACAGAATCTTCTCCGACTCAGTCAGCCTAGACTGGGGTTCAGGGAGATAGAGGAAACTGTTGCCTCCTTCTTCCTCTCCTTAGGCCCAGAAGGCTTCAGAGACTAGCAGATCTCTACAAGATCCACAGAAAGAGAAGAAGAGAACGAGCAAGGAAGTGAAGGGAACTTAGAATCTACATAGCCAAGCATTGGAATCAGTAAGGTAACCGCAGTTGAGCTAATACAGACTTTGCTGCAGTGAGGGACACTGCTAAGACACCATTCACATAGTGGACATTACAACCATTACTGCCAAAATACTATTACCTGCCATAGATTTTACTGTACAAAATGGGCTATAACTCCCACCCTTGCCT
This sequence comes from Bufo gargarizans, assembly GCF_014858855.1. Classification (NCBI taxonomy): domain Eukaryota; kingdom Metazoa; phylum Chordata; class Amphibia; order Anura; family Bufonidae; genus Bufo; species Bufo gargarizans. Next base: position 535,992,897 of record NC_058083.1, on the reverse strand, counting down.
AAATCCCTACATTGTTAACAGGGAGAGAACTGTACTGTGTGCATCTGGAACCGTGACTGCTGTAGTTGGATGTGCCACAACCCCCATATTTGCGCCCGAGAAGAGAGACGTTTTTTCTTTTAACTCTGCCCCGGTTCCTGACTTCTGCACCATATGCCAGGCTCTGCACTCTACAAACCTTGCCTTGCACCCATCCAGACTAATAACATCAAGGTCACCTCAGCTACCATCAGTTAGGAGCCCCAAAATTAGGGTGTGCCCTCAGGGAAGAAAGGGTCCCCCTGCTTTCACTGCACGGCTCTAGGGAGAGATGGCGTGAGGACAGCCGCCGTGATTGACTGTGACAGCCAGAAACACTACCACTCACATTTCTTGCTCCTCATGGGGTTGTTGCATCCTTGTTCTTAACCACCATCATGTGGTTGCCCAAGCAGGGATCTGATATTTTTGCATACTGTGCTATAAGCTGTAGTACCTCTGAAACTAAGGGACCTAAATAGTTTCTGGTGTAATAGTTATCCACATAGAGGTGATAACCCTAGTCAAGCAGTGGGTGCAGTAAGCTCCACACTATTTTCCATACTAACTACTAGGATGTTGGGGTCATTCTCAGGGTTCAATCCAGGTGCCGCTTCCTTCATAAACCTGGACCCTATGGGTTTACCCAGAGGTGCTCTCGCACAGCTTGCAAATTTTAGTGCCATACCTTGCCCTCTTGTTGGGCAGGTACTGGCGGAACTTTACCTTCCCTTTAAAATGTATAATGAGTAGGGATGAGCGAACTCGAACTGTATAGTTCGGGTTCGTACCGAATTTTGGGGTGTCCGTGACACGGACCCGAACCCGGACATTTTCGTAAAAGTCCGGGTTCGGGTTCGGTGTTCGTCGCTTTCTTCGCGCTTTTGTGACGCTTTCTTGGCGCTTTTTGAAAGGCTGCAAAGCAGCCAATCAACAAGCGTCATACTACTTGCCCCAAGAGGCCATCACAGCCATGCCTACTATTGGCATGGCTGTGATTGGCCAGAGCACCATGTGACCCAGCCTCTATTTAAGCTGGAGTCACATAGCGCCGCCCGTCACTCTGCTCTGATTAGCGTAGGGAGAGGTTGCGGCTGCGACAGTAGGGCGAGATTAGGCAGATTAACTCCTCCAAAGGACTTGATTAACTGATCGATCTGCAGCTGTGGATCATTGAGCTGCTGATCCTCAATTGCTCACTGTTTTTAGGCTGCACAGACCGTTTGTCAGTCTCATTTTTCTGGGGTGATCGGCGGCCATTTTGTGTCTTGTGGTGCGCCAGCACAAGCTGCGACCAAGTGCATTTAACCCTCAATGGTGTGGTTGTTTTTTGGCTAAAGCCTACATCAGGGTGAAGCTGTCACACCAAGTGCATTTAACCAGCAATAGTCTGTTCATTTTTTGGCCATATACAAAATCAGGGGCAAGCTGCGCCTGTCACCAAGTGCATTTAACCCTCAATGGTGTGGTTGTTTTTTGGCTAAAGCCTACATCAGGGTGAAGCTGTCACACCAAGTGCATTTAACCAGCAATAGTCTGTTCATTTTTTGGCCATATACAAAATCAGGGGCAAGCTGCGCCTGTCACCAAGTGCATTTAACCCTCAATGGTGTGGTTGTTTTTTGGCTAAAGCCTACATCAGGGTGAAGCTGTCACACCAAGTGCATTTAACCAGCAATAGTCTGTTCATTTTTTGGCCATATACAAAATCAGGGGCAAGCTGCGCCTGTCACCAAGTGCATTTAACCCTCAATGGTGTGGTTGTTTTTTGGCTAAAGCCTACATCAGGGTGAAGCTGTCACACCAAGTGCATTTAACCAGCAATAGTCTGTTTATTTTTTGGCCATATCCCAGTCTAATTCTGTCACTAAATCCATACCGGTCACCCAGCGCCTAAATACTAGGCCTCAAATTTATATCCAGCTAAATCTGTCCCTAGTGCTGTAGCTGGGCGAGTTATTTAGTGTCCGTTCAAGCACATTTCTTGTTCTGGGTTGAAATACAATTCCCAATTTAGCAATTTCATAATTTAGTGGTTCCTGCTATATCAGAGCTATTTGAAATCTATCCCAAAAAGGGTATATAATATTGAAGGTGCACATTGGGTCATTCAGAATAACTTCACACACACCCGCTACTGTGTATTTCCAAGTCTAATTCTGTCACTAAACCCATACCTGTCACCCAGCGCCTAAATACTAGGCCTCAAATTTAAATCCCTCTAAATCTCTCGTTACCCACCGCTGTACTGTTGTTGCTGGGCAAGATATTTAGTGTCCGTCAAAGCACATTTTTTGTTCTGGGTTGAAGTACAATTCCCAATTTAGCAATTTCATAATTTAGTGGTTTCTGCTATATCAGAGCTATTTGAAATCTATCCCTAAAAGGGTATATAATATTGAAGGTGCACATAGGGTCATTCAGAATAACTTCACACACACGCTTCTGTGCATTTCCAAGTCTAATTCTGTCACTAAATCCATACCGGTGACCCAGCGCCTAAATACTAGGCCTCAAATTTAAATCCCTCTAAATCTCTCGTTACCCACCGCTGTACTGTTGTTGCTGGGCAAGATATTTAGTGTCTGTCAAAGCACATTTTTTGTTCTGGGTTGAAGTACAATTCCCAATTTAGCAATTTCATAATTTAGTGGTTTCTGCTATATCAGAGCTATTTGAAATCTATCCCTAAAAGGGTATATAATATTGAAGGTGCACATAGGGTCATTCAGAATAACTTCACACACACGCTTCTGTGCATTTCCAAGTCTAATTCTGTCACTAAATCCATACCGGTGACCCAGCGCCTAAATACTAGGCCTCAAATTTAAATCCCTCTAAATCTCTCGTTACCCACCGCTGTACTGTTGTTGCTGGGCAAGATATTTAGTGTCCGTCAAAGCACATTTTTTGTTCTGGGTTGAAGTACAATTCCCAATTTAGCAATTTCATAATTTAGTGGTTTCTGCTATATCAGAGCTATTTGAAATCTATCCCTAAAAGGGTATATAATATTGAAGGTGCACATAGGGTCATTCAGAATAACTTCACACACACCCGCTACTGTGTATTTCCAAGTCTAATTCTGTCACTAAATCCATACCGGTGACCCAGCGCCTAAATACTAGGCCTCAAATTTAATTCCCTCTAAATCTCTCGTTACCCACCGCTGTACTGTTGTTGCTGGGCAAGATATTTAGTGTCCGTCAAAGCACATTTTTTGTTCTGGGTTGAAGTACAATTCCCAATTTAGCAATTTCATAATTTAGTGGTTTCTGCTATATCAGAGCTATTTGAAATCTATCCCTAAAAGGGTATATAATATTGAAGGTGCACATAGGGTCATTCAGAATAACTTCACACACACGCTTCTGTGCATTTCCAAGTCTAATTCTGTCACTAAATCCATACCGGTGACCCAGCGCCTAAATACTAGGCCTCAAATTTAAATCCCTCTAAATCTCTCGTTACCCACCGCTGTACTGTTGTTGCTGGGCAAGATATTTATTGTCTGTCAAAGCACATTTTTTGTTCTGGGTTGAAGTACAATTCCCAATTTAGCAATTTCATAATTTAGTGGTTTCTGCTATATCAGAGCTATTTGAAATCTATCCCTAAAAGGGTATATAATATTGAAGGTGCACATAGGGTCATTCAGAATAACTTCACACACACGCTTCTGTGCATTTCCAAGTCTAATTCTGTCACTAAATCCATACCGGTGACCCAGCGCCTAAATACTAGGCCTCAAATTTAAATCCCTCTAAATCTCTCGTTACCCACCGCTGTACTGTTGTTGCTGGGCAAGATATTTAGTGTCCGTCAAAGCACATTTTTTGTTCTGGGTTGAAGTACAATTCCCAATTTAGCAATTTCATAATTTAGTGGTTTCTGCTATATCAGAGCTATTTGAAATCTATCCCTAAAAGGGTATATAATATTGAAGGTGCACATAGGGTCATTCAGAATAACTTCACACACACCCGCTACTGTGTATTTCCAAGTCTAATTCTGTCACTAAATCCATACCGGTGACCCAGCGCCTAAATACTAGGCCTCAAATTTAATTCCCTCTAAATCTCTCGTTACCCACCGCTGTACTGTTGTTGCTGGGCAAGATATTTAGTGTCCGTCAAAGCACATTTTTTGTTCTGGGTTGAAGTACAATTCCCAATTTAGCAATTTCATAATTTAGTGGTTTCTGCTATATCAGAGCTATTTGAAATCTATCCCTAAAAGGGTATATAATATTGAAGGTGCACATAGGGTCATTCAGAATAACTTCACACACACGCTTCTGTGCATTTCCAAGTCTAATTCTGTCACTAAATCCATACCGGTGACCCAGCGCCTAAATACTAGGCCTCAAATTTAAATCCCTCTAAATCTCTCGTTACCCACCGCTGTACTGTTGTTGCTGGGCAAGATATTTAGTGTCTGTCAAAGCACATTTTTTGTTCTGGGTTGAAGTACAATTCCCAATTTAGCAATTTCATAATTTAGTGGTTTCTGCTATATCAGAGCTATTTGAAATCTATCCCTAAAAGGGTATATAATATTGAAGGTGCACATAGGGTCATTCAGAATAACTTCACACACACGCTTCTGTGCATTTCCAAGTCTAATTCTGTCACTAAATCCATACCGGTGACCCAGCGCCTAAATACTAGGCCTCAAATTTAAATCCCTCTAAATCTCTCGTTACCCACCGCTGTACTGTTGTTGCTGGGCAAGATATTTAGTGTCCGTCAAAGCACATTTTTTGTTCTGGGTTGAAGTACAATTCCCAATTTAGCAATTTCATAATTTAGTGGTTTCTGCTATATCAGAGCTATTTGAAATCTATCCCTAAAAGGGTATATAATATTGAAGGTGCACATAGGGTCATTCAGAATAACTTCACACACACCCGCTACTGTGTATTTCCAAGTCTAATTCTGTCACTAAATCCATACCGGTGACCCAGCGCCTAAATACTAGGCCTCAAATTTAATTCCCTCTAAATCTCTCGTTACCCACCGCTGTACTGTTGTTGCTGGGCAAGATATTTAGTGTCCGTCAAAGCACATTTTTTGTTCTGGGTTGAAGTACAATTCCCAATTTAGCAATTTCATAATTTAGTGGTTTCTGCTATATCAGAGCTATTTGAAATCTATCCCTAAAAGGGTATATAATATTGAAGGTGCACATAGGGTCATTCAGAATAACTTCACACACACGCTTCTGTGCATTTCCAAGTCTAATTCTGTCACTAAATCCATACCGGTGACCCAGCGCCTAAATACTAGGCCTCAAATTTAAATCCCTCTAAATCTCTCGTTACCCACCGCTGTACTGTTGTTGCTGGGCAAGATATTTAGTGTCTGTCAAAGCACATTTTTTGTTCTGGGTTGAAGTACAATTCCCAATTTAGCAATTTCATAATTTAGTGGTTTCTGCTATATCAGAGCTATTTGAAATCTATCCCTAAAAGGGTATATAATATTGAAGGTGCACATAGGGTCATTCAGAATAACTTCACACACACCCGCTACTGTGTATTTCCAAGTCTAATTCTGTCACTAAATCCATACCGGTGACCCAGCGCCTAAATACTAGGCCTCAAATTTAATTCCCTCTAAATCTCTCGTTACCCACCGCTGTACTGTTGTTGCTGGGCAAGATATTTAGTGTCCGTCAAAGCACATTTTTTGTTCTGGGTTGAAGTACAATTCCCAATTTAGCAATTTCATAATTTAGTGGTTTCTGCTATATCAGAGCTATTTGAAATCTATCCCTAAAAGGGTATATAATATTGAAGGTGCACATAGGGTCATTCAGAATAACTTCACACACACGCTTCTGTGCATTTCCAAGTCTAATTCTGTCACTAAATCCATACCGGTGACCCAGCGCCTAAATACTAGGCCTCAAATTTAAATCCCTCTAAATCTCTCGTTACCCACCGCTGTACTGTTGTTGCTGGGCAAGATATTTAGTGTCCGTCAAAGCACATTTTTTGTTCTGGGTTGAAGTACAATTCCCAATTTAGCAATTTCATAATTTAGTGGTTTCTGCTATATCAGAGCTATTTGAAATCTATCCCTAAAAGGGTATATAATATTGAAGGTGCACATAGGGTCATTCAGAATAACTTCACACACACCCGCTACTGTGTATTTCCAAGTCTAATTCTGTCACTAAATCCATACCGGTGACCCAGCGCCTAAATACTAGGCCTCAAATTTAATTCCCTCTAAATCTCTCGTTACCCACCGCTGTACTGTTGTTGCTGGGCAAGATATTTAGTGTCCGTCAAAGCACATTTTTTGTTCTGGGTTGAAGTACAATTCCCAATTTAGCAATTTCATAATTTAGTGGTTTCTGCTATATCAGAGCTATTTGAAATCTATCCATAAAAGGGTATATAATATTGAAGGTGCACATAGGGTCATTCAGAATAACTTCACACACACCCGCTACTGTGTATTTCCAAGTCTAATTCTGTCACTAAACCCATACCTGTCACCCAGCGCCTAAATACTAGGCCTCAAATTTAAATCCCTCTAAATCTCTCGTTACCGTTGTCCTGTTGTAGCTGGGAAAGTTATTTAGTGCCCGTCAAAGCACATTTTTTGTTCTGGGTTGAAGTACAATTCCCAATTTAGCAATTTCATAATTTAGTGGTTCCTGCTATATCAGAGCTATTTGAAATCTATCCCAAAAAGGGTATATAATATTCAAGGTGCACATTGGGTCATTCAGAATAACTTCACACACACGCTTCTGTGCATTTCCAAGTCTAATTCTGTCACTAAATCCATACCGGTCACCCAGCGCCTAAATACTAGGCCTCAAATTTATATCCCGCTGAATTTGAATACAATACATTGGGCCAAATAATATATTTGTTGTTGTGGTGAACCATAACAATGAGAAAAACATCTAGTAAGGGACGCGGACGTGGACATGGTCGTGGTGGTGTTAGTGGACCCTCTGGTGCTGGGAGAGGACGTGGCCGTTCTGCCACATCCACACGTCCTAGTGTACCAACTACCTCAGGTCCCAGTAGCCGCCAGAATTTACAGCGATATATGGTGGGGCCCAATGCCGTTCTAAGGATGGTAAGGCCTGAGCAGGTACAGGCATTAGTCAATTGGGTGGCCGACAGTGGATCCAGCACGTTCACATTATCTCCCACCCAGTCTTCTGCAGAAAGCGCACAGATGGCGCCTGAAAACCAACCCCATCAGTCTGTCACATCACCCCCATGCATACCAGGGAAACTGTCTCAGCCTCAAGTTATGCAGCAGTCTCTTATGCTGTTTGAAGACTCCGCTGGCAGGGTTTCCCAAGGGCATCCACCTAGCCCTTCCCCAGCGGTGAAAGACATAGAATGCACTGACGCACAACCACTTATGTTTCCTGATGATGAGGACATGGGAATACCACCTCAGCATGTCTCTGATGATGACGAAACACAGGTGCCAACTGCTGCGTCTTTCTGCAGTGTGCAGACTGAACAGGAGGTCAGGGATCAAGACTGGGTGGAAGACGATGCAGGGGACGATGAGGTCCTAGACCCCACATGGAATGAAGGTCGTGCCACTGACTTTCACAGTTCGGAGGAAGAGGCAGTGGTGAGACCGAGCCAACAGCGTAGCAAAAGAGGGAGCAGTGGGCAAAAGCAGAACACCCGCCGCCAAGAGACTCCGCCTGCTACTGACCGCCGCCATCTGGGACCGAGCACCCCAAAGGCAGCTTCAAGGAGTTCCCTGGCATGGCACTTCTTCAAACAATGTGCTGACGACAAGACCCGAGTGGTTTGCACGCTGTGCCATCAGAGCCTGAAGCGAGGCATTAACGTTCTGAACCTGAGCACAACCTGCATGACCAGGCACCTGCATGCAAAGCATGAACTGCAGTGGAGTAAACACCTTAAAACCAAGGAAGTCACTCAGGCTCCCCCTGCTACCTCTTCTGCTGCTGCCGCCTCGGCCTCTTCCTCCGCCTCTGGAGGAACGTTGGCACCTGCCGCCCAGCAAACAGGGGATGTACCACCAACACCACCACCACCACCTCCGTCACCAAGCGTCTCAACCATGTCACACGCCAGCGTTCAGCTCTCCATCTCACAAACATTTGATAGAAAGCGTAAATTCCCACCTAGCCACCCTCGATCCCTGGCCCTGAATGCCAGCATTTCTAAACTACTGGCCTATGAAATGCTGTCATTTAGGCTGGTGGACACAGACAGCTTCAAACAGCTCATGTCGCTTGCTGTCCCACAGTATGTTGTTCCCAGCCGGCACTACTTCTCCAAGAGAGCCGTGCCTTCCCTGCACAACCAAGTATCCGATAAAATCAAGTGTGCACTGCGCAACGCCATCTGTAGCAAGGTCCACCTAACCACAGATACGTGGACCAGTAAGCACGGCCAGGGACGCTATATCTCCCTAACTGCACACTGGGTAAATGTAGTGGCAGCTGGGCCCCAGGCGGAGAGCTGTTTGGCGCACGTCCTGCCGCCGCCAAGGATCGCAGGGCAACATTCTTTGCCTCCTGTTGCCACCTCCTCCTTCTCGGCTTCCTCCTCCTCTTCTTCCACCTGCTCATCCAGTCAGCCACACACCTTCACCACCAACTTCAGCACAGCCCGGGGTAAACGTCAGCAGGCCATTCTGAAACTCATATGTTTGGGGGACAGGCCCCACACCGCACAGGAGTTGTGGCGGGGTATTGAACAACAGACCGACGAGTGGTTGCTGCCGGTGAGCCTCAAGCCCGGCCTGGTGGTGTGTGATAATGGGCGAAATCTCGTTGCAGCTCTGGGACTAGCCGGTTTGACGCACATCCCTTGCTTGGCGCATGTGCTGAATTTGGTGGTGCAGAAGTTCATTCACAACTACCCCGACATGTCAGAGCTGCTGCATAAAGTGCGGGCCGTCTGTTCGCGCTTCCGGCGTTCACATCCTGCCGCTGCTCGCCTGTCTGCGCTACAGCGTAACTTCGGCCTTCCCGCTCACCGCCTCATATGCGACGTGCCCACCAGGTGGAACTCCACCTTGCACATGCTGGACAGACTGTGCGAGCAGCAGCAGGCCATAGTGGAGTTTCAGCTGCAGCACGCACGGGTCAGTCGCACTACAGAACAGCACCACTTCACCACCAATGACTGGGCCTCCATGCGAGACCTGTGTGCCCTGTTGCGCTGTTTCGAGTACTCCACCAACATGGCCAGTGGCGATGACACCGTTATCAGCGTTACAATACCACTTCTATGTCTCCTTGAGAAAACACTTAGGGCGATGATGGAACAGGAGGTGGCCCAGGAGGAGGAGGAGGAGGATGAGGAAGAGGGGTCATTTTTAGCACTTTCAGGCCAGTCTCTTCGAAGTGACTCAGAGGGAGGTTTTTTGCAACAGCAGAGGCCAGGTACAAATGTGGCCAGCCAGGGCCCACTACTGGAGGACGAGGAGGACGAGGATGAGGAGGAGGTGGAGGAGGATGAGGATGAAGCATGGTCACAGCGGGGTGGCACCCAACGCAGCTCGGGTCCATCACTGGTGCGTGGCTGGGGGGAAAGGCAGGACGATGACGATACGCCTCCCACAGAGGACAGCTTGTCCTTACCCCTGGGCAGCCTGGCACACATGAGCGACTACATGCTGCAGTGCCTGCGCAACGACAGCAGAGTTGCCCACATTTTAACCTGTGCGGACTACTGGGTTGCCACCCTGCTGGATCCACGCTACAAAGACAATGTGCCCACCTTACTTCCTGCACTGGAGCGTGATAGGAAGATGCGCGAGTACAAGCGCACGTTGGTAGACGCGCTACTGAGAGCATTCCCAAATGTCACAGGGGAACAAGTGGAAGCCCAAGGCCAAGGCAGAGGAGGAGCAAGAGGTCGCCAAGGCAGCTGTGTCACGGCCAGCTCCTCTGAGGGCAGGGTTAGCATGGCAGAGATGTGGAAAACTTTTGTCAACACGCCACAGCTAACTGCACCACCACCTGATACGCAACGTGTTAGCAGGAGGCAACATTTCACTAACATGGTGGAACAGTACGTGTGCACACCCCTCCACGTACTGACTGATGGTTCGGCCCCATTCAACTTCTGGGTCTCTAAATTGTCCACGTGGCCAGAGCTAGCCTTTTATGCCTTGGAGGTGCTGGCCTGCCCGGCAGCCAGCGTTTTGTCTGAACGTGTATTCAGCACGGCAGGGGGCGTCATTACAGACAAACGCAGCCGCCTGTCTACAGCCAATGTGGACAAGCTGACGTTCATAAAAATGAACCAGGCATGGATCCCACAGGACCTGTCCGTCCCTTGTCCAGATTAGACATTAACTACCTCCCCATAACCATATATTATTGGACTCCAGGGCACTTCCTCATTCAATCCTATTTTTATTTTCATTTTACCATTATATTGCGATGCTACCCAAAGTTGAATGAACCTCTCCTCTGCCTGTGTGCTAGGCCTAAATATATGCCAATGGACTGTTGCAGTGGTGGCTGACATGAAGCCTGATTCTCTGCTATGACATGCAGACTAATTCTCTGCTGACATGAAGCCAGATTGTCTGTTACGGGACCTCTCTCCTCTGCCTGGGTGCTGGGCCTAAATTTATGACAATGGACTGTTGCAGTGGTGGCTGACGTGAAGCCTGATTCTCTGCTATGACATGCAGACTGATTCTCTGCTGTCATGAAGCCAGATTGTCTGTTACGGGACCTCTCTGCTCTGCCTGTGTGCTAGGCCTAAATATATGCCAATGGACTGTTGCAGTGGTGGGTGACGTGAAGCCTGATTCTCTGCTATGATATGAAGACTGATTCTCTGCTGACATGAAGCCAGATTGTCTGTTACGGGACCTTTCTCCTCTGCCTGGGTTCTGGGCCTAAATTTATGAAAATTGACTCTTACAGTGGTGGGTGACGTGAAGCCTGATTCTCTGCTATGATATGAAGACTGATTCTCTGCTGACATGAAGCCAGATTGTCTGTTACGGGACCTTTCTCCTCTGCCTGGGTTCTGGGCCTAAATTTATGAAAATTGACTCTTACAGTGGTGGGTGACGTGAAGCCTGATTCTCTGCTATGATATGAAGACTGATTCTCTGCTGACATGAAGCCAGATTGTCTGTTACGGGACCTTTCTCCTCTGCCTGGGTTCTGGGCCTAAATTTATGAAAATTGACTCTTACAGTGGTGGGTGACGTGAAGCCTGATTCTCTGCTATGATATGAAGACTGATTCTCTGCTGACATGAAGCCAGATTCTCTGTTACGGGACCTCCCTCCTCTGCCTGGGTGCTGGGCCTAAATATATGCCAATGGACTGTTGCAGTGGTGGCTGACGTGAAGCCTCATTCTCTGCTATGACATGCAGACTAATTCTCTGCTGACATGAAGCCAGATTGTCTGTTACGGGACCTCCCTCCTCTGCCTGGGTGCTGGGCCTAAATATATGCCAATGGACTGTTGCAGTGGTGGCTGACGTGAAGCCTCATTCTCTGCTATGACATGCAGACTGATTCTCTGCTGACATGAAGCCAGATTCTCTGTTACGGGACCTCTCTCCTCTGCCTGTGTGTGTGCTGGGCCTAAATATATGCCAATGGACTGTTGCAGTGGTGGCTGACGTGAAGCCTCATTCTCTGCTATGACATGCAGACTAATTCTCTGCTGACATGAAGCCAGATTCTCTGTTACGGGACCTCTCTCCTCTGCCTGTGTGTGTGCTGGGCCTAAATATATGCCAATGGACTGTTGCAGTGGTGGCTGACGTGAAGCCTCATTCTCTGCTATGACATGCAGACTAATTCTCTGCTGACATGAAGACAGATTCTCTGTTACGGGACCTCCCTCCTCTGCCTGGGTGCTGGGCCTAAATATATGCCAATGGACTGTTGCAGTGGTGGCTGACGTGAAGCCTCATTCTCTGCTATGACATGCAGACTGATTCTCTGCTGACATGAAGCCAGATTCTCTGTTACGGGACCTCCCTCCTCTGCCTGGGTGCTGGGCCTAAATATATGTGAATGGACTGTTGCAGTGGTGGCTGACGTGAAGCCTCATTCTCTGCTATGACATGCAGACTAATTCTCTGCTGATATGAAGCCAGATTCTCTGTTACGGGACCTCTCTCCTCTGCCTGGGTGCTGGGCCAAAATTTATGAAAATGGACTCTTACAGTGGTGGGTGACGTGAAGCCAGATTCTCTGCTATGGGACCTCTCTCCAATTGATTTTGGTTAATTTTTATTTATTTAATTTTTATTTTAATTCATTTCCCTATCCACATTTGTTTGCAGGGGATTTACCTACATGTTGCTGCCTTTTGCAGCCCTCTAGCTCTTTCCTGGGCTGTTTTACAGCCTTTTTAGTGCCGAAAAGTTCGGGTCCCCATTGACTTCAATGGGGTTCGGGTTCGGGACGAAGTTCGGATCGGGTTCGGATCCCGAACCCGAACATTTCCGGGATGTTCGGCCGAACTTCTCGAACCCGAACATCCAGGTGTTCGCTCAACTCTAATAATGAGTCATCTACATGCATTATTTTTTCCAAACTTTTCAGACTTGGTGCTAAAGTGGTTGAAGACTGGCCTAATTTTAAATAGATGGTCAAATCTTGGTTCTTTCTGGGGCAACCATTGCGTATTATGATTATAATGTAAAATAGTGTGTGGGTTAATGGCCATACGGTGAACTGGAGTCTGCTATAAAACATATGCACTTAAATACTGTCTAATTTTAATTAAATATTTTTACAATATGTCATCATCTGTGCTGCATCTACTGGGGTCAACCTCAGGGGTTGAGCAGAGGTTGATGTGGGATATTAGTAATAAATTGCTGGGAATATAAAATAGCTTGGGCCACAATTAAATTTACAAAATTTTCAGAGAAAAGGAAGCCCGCAATGTCTACCTGGATTCCCGAGATGCTTACAAACTCTAGAATCTGAGGCTGATAATCCTCAGGGTTAAGGTCCATATGGGGTCACTCTGGAGGGCTGCCTCAGCTGTTGTCCTGGATGACTTCTTGAGGGTCCCTCATCACTGGATGATGAGGAGGAAGAGGAATGGAGGAATGTGGCATCCTCTTCTCCCTCACTGGCCATATCAATATCAGACGTCTCCTCAGCTGAATATATTCTTTGGGATGAACAGGCTTTTCATATTTTTGTTGGGGGGGGGGGGGTGTAAAGTGTGTGATTCAACACGTGTCATCAAATATGTAATGGGGGGTGTATGTAGTGATTTTACACATGAACAGGGCTTGTTATAGTCTTCAAATAGAATTTAGAAAGAAAAAAGATATGGTTGGTGGTCAAACCTCCAACACAGAAAAAATGATTCAGGGCTGGAAAAAAAAGATAAAAATGAAAATTCTGACCAAAAATCGCACACAAATTGGCATCTGCTGAAAGTGGACAGGTGGAAGTCAAGAGGGGGAGAGGGACAAGGGTTTGGACTTAAGGTTCAGGGATTGGAGACCATCATCAACCATGTGTTTTCCCATAGCTATATACAGTATGTCAGTGTCAATCTGATATTTTTCATTATGGCTGTCATTGCGTTCAAGAACTCAAAGGTTATAGACACCTTCAGGGAAAGTTTTTTATGATTGCATTTTACTCATTTTGGGCTAAAAATATTTTTTTTCAGTTGCTCTTTATTAAAAATGTTCAGCCGATTTTGAGATACAGGGGTTAATAAAATCTGTTGATTTGCAGACTGTCACTCCTGAGTTCTGTCAGCTGACAGCTTATGTGAAGCCTTATCTCTGACCTTATCTCATTATAGCTAAACTCTTATCAAACTGATAAGAATATGGCTTAAATGGGTGTTTATGACAGGAGACCAAAGATAAGGTTTCACATGAACAACAGTCTGCTGATTTTTTTAACCCCTGCATCTCAAAACAGCTGAACATTTTTAAGACCAATTGAAAAAATTATTTTTAGCCCAAAATGAGTAGAATTCAAAGGTGTCCATATCCTTTAAAAGGGGGGATAGAGAGAAGAGAAAAGAGTGAAAGATTAGAGAGTCTTACACCATTTTTCAGGCCATTTGGAGAACTTTTGATTTGAGTAGAATTGATTCTCAACCAATTCATTAGAATCACTTACTGTATCTCTGGTCACTTGTTACACCCCTGACACTGTCCACAGGACAACCCACATATTTTCTGGAAGATACCGATGAAACTTCCTCCTCTTATTCTTTACTTTCAATGAAGATGACTGGCAGTGTAGTGAGGAGCCATTATTGACCATGAGACTTTGTTTAGAGCTTTCATTAGAGACTGATGAAGCATAAAATTCATTGTATCCACGTGTACGAGAGCGGCGGACTCATCAGACGCGTCAGCACAATCTCGCAGCGCGTCTAGACGTTCCATCACTGGAGCAGGAGGATGCAATGTCCTTAACCTCCCAGCAATATCCTAATGATATAATGTCTGGTGGAGTGAGTGATCATCGCTCGTTAGAACGACTCGTCTGCATTATCCTGTAATACTGCACACATTGCTTCACCAGGCGCTCAATACGTATTCGAGGAGATCATTTATTTACACTGGATTAACCTCCAGCTTCTGCAAGGTATTCTGGGAAAGTCATCTGTCAGTCTTGACTTCGTAGCGCAGTTATTATCCGAAGATTGGGGATCATTATCGTTCTATCCATTATTGTGGGAAGAAATTACTGGGAGTGAATGATGCATCTATGCATGAGATTTAAAGTGATATTCCCATCTAAAAAATGTATAATGATGCACAGTATATGCCATACGTTCCTGATGAGTGCGCGTTCTAGATATTGTCATCTAGCGGGAGAACGGGGATCTGCTGTTCTCGGTTTCCCAGCCACTTTTCTCATTCTGTAACTCGAATGGAAATTGCTGCATGCAAGAGAGACCACCACCCCTTTTTAACCTCCTCAAAGAAAGGAGGACTAAGAGACCACCCGATGAGTAGGAAGTCTCATAGGTCAAGCAATTGGATAATGGGTATGCAGATTAGCTCTCTTCCATGGGAAAGAAAGTGACACCTACTGGAGGAAGCTACCCTACAATTAATGTCCAACTCGGTAAAGGGTATGCTACCAATGGGACCTGCACCTACGGTATCTCCAGAATGGGCCCCGGAAACTGAAAGAGAGCACACCGCATATGCATGGAGTGCTCTCATGCTTTTCTGAGGGAGTTCCAAAAATAGCTGAGTGAGCGCATCAGGTTATTTTTCCCATATAAAGTCCCATAAAAATGGATGGAGAGTGCACCACGCAAGCTCCATCACTGCTCCTTTCACTTCTACGGGACTGCCAGAGAGAGCCCAGCTAGAACTTCGCTGTTTTTAGCAATCCCATAGGAATAAATGGAGGATGGCCACGCATAAACAGCTGTTCTCCTCTCACTTCAAGGGTCGCCTTCTGGAGATAGGTTAGGGTCCCATATACTAGCGATATGCCACCAATGTCTCAGATGAGACAACCCCTTCAACAGGTGGTACAACATGACTAACGATAGCGACCAGATTAAGGGCTTTCTTCAAAAGGCGGTTATGGTGCATCCAGTGAACATGTCAAGAATCCTTAAAGAGCATCTGTCAGCAGTTTTGTACTTATGACACTGGCTGATCTGTTACATATGTGCTTGGCAGCTGAAGGCATCTGTGTTGGTCCCATGTTCATATGTGCCAGCAATGCTGCAAAAAATTATGTTTTAATATATGCAATTGAGCCTCTAGGAGCAACGGGGGCGTTACCATTACACCTAGAGGCTCTGATCTCTCTGCACTACCGCGCCCTCTGACCTTTTATTGTCAGGACCAGGCAGTGTAAACGTCATCACACCAGGCCCTGACTTCCCGTAAAGTCAATGAAAGTGCAGACGCATGGCACAAAATTTATGACAAAATTTGTCATAAGTTTGCACTATTTATTTTACTCCTACCCACTCTTCTTATCGAATTTTAAATCTGAGGTGGGGAAAAAACACAAAAAAGTTAGAAAATTTCACTTGATCTTAAAAAAGTTGCGTGAAAAACTGTTTCATTAATGTGGGTCTACAAGTCTATGGCCTATTACAATTGGGGTTTTCCATGATAATAAGTATCAATAGGATATGTCATTACATGGATGGGGTCAGCCGGCTTGGATCACCACCAATTCTAAGTACAAAGTTTTTCCCTGTAGGGTGCTGGTCTGGCTATCTGCTATTCACTGTCCCAAGAACTACAACAAAAACCCATTGGCTTTGGCCTCTTTTTTCCCAGGATCGGCTTGGGATCCATTGATTGTTCCTAACACCAATACTTAGAACAAAGTGTTCTCTGCAGGGTGATAGTCCCCACAATTTGTGCTCCCAGGAAATACAACACAAACCCATTTGCTTTGGCCCCTTTCTTCCCAGGATCAGCTTGGGTTCCATTTATTGTCCCCACCACCAATACTTAGAACAAAGTGTTTTCTGCGGGGTGATAGTCCCCACCATTCGTGGTCCCAGGAAATACAACACAAACCCATTGGCTTTGGCCCCTTTCTTCCCAGGATCAGCTTGGGTTCCATTTATTGTCCCCACCACCAATACTTAGAACAAAGTGTTTTCCTGAAGGGAGATTGTTCTCACCATTCACTGAGCCAGAAACTGGAACACAGCACAATTCCCTTTCAGGATCCGAATGGGTTCCATATATTGTGCCCATCACCAATCCTTAGAATGAATTGTTCCCTTTAGGGTGATGATTCCCGCCATTCACTATGTCGGGAACTACAACATAGGAGCCATTCTCTTTGGCCTCTTCATTACCAGGATTGGCATGGTTTCAAGATATTGGTCTCCATCACCAATCCTTAGAACTACTGTCAGTATTCCCAGCAGGGTGATGATCCCTGCCATTCACTGTGCCGGGAACTACAGTAGAGCATCATTCTCTTCAGTCCCTTTATTCTCAAGATCTGAATGGGTTCCATACATTTCACCCATCACCATCTCTTAGAATTAATTGTTCCATTTAGGGTGATGGTTGCTGCCATTCACCATGTCAGGATCTACTACACAGTTGCCATTCCCTTTGGCCCCTTTGTTGCACCGATCAGCATGGGTTCCAGATATTGGCTCCATCACCAATCATAATATTATGGCGTAAAGCAATTATTAACTCCTTTAACCTGGGACACTGGGCTAGTTGAGATTTTGGTGATCTATTTTTTATTACAACTCTCCCTTTAGGACAATATGTATAAGTTTCGAGTTAACTTTTGAAAGTTTTTTTGCTGCAAATCAAACGCTGTGGTCTCCAGTGTGTTCCGCATTCACTTCACAGAGCGTTTTATCCCTGCTCTGCTCTGGTAATAATCCTCGCAGCTGCTTCTCTCACATAATCAGTGCTTAGAATTGTGGATACTTATTTACAGCAGCGGGGAATCAATAAATCTACCGGTCTGCCCTGATAAACAGTGTGATTTATGGGGCCGCACTTATGTCTCCGGTGTCATTATTTTAAAATATGCAATTTTCCTAAAGTCTCTCCTGCCTCTAAACATAAAGGAGAAGAAACCAAGATTTACTTTCAGGCTGTCACATAAATCATCATGATCAATAGAAGCCTGCAATCGGGAGTGGGGCCCCGTAACAAATAGAGCCCCTGTATTGTGACACTCCATCAGAGATCCCCCACTGGACTACAGATATTAATATTAAGCTAATAAAGGGCGAAACACGTCACAGTGCCAGATATGGAAGCGGAAACCTTCCATCTTCCTAAAGAGAATGCCCCAACATGACAACCCCTGTCCTCCTGCTCTGCCAGGTTACATGGGCATCATGTAGGGGATACCCAGCCACCCTGTAGTCTTTCATCTCCTCTTATCCTTCAAATGTTTCTTAACCATCCCCCTCGTCTACATTTTTTCTTTCCTACTACTGTATTCCTCATTCCACGTTTTCTTCTCTTTCTTCCCTTTCTATTCTTTCACTTTTATTCCCCTTCCCCATTTTACTTTGTCTGCCAATTCATTTAACTTCCTTCTCTGCATCCTTTTCTATTTCCTCGTCTACTTTCACGGCTTCTCTTTTTCATCTTACATTTCGTATTTCACATTCTCTTTGATTAACTGCATTTTTTTTCACTTTCCTTTTCCACATTATTTTTTCACTTCCTCTTTAATTCCATTTTGTCCTTTCCCTCTCTTTTCTCTTTCTTTCTTATTTGTTTTCTTTTTCCATGTTTCACTTCCTCTTTAGCAGTCTATTTTTTATTTTCCTTTTTTTAACTTGCTTTACTTTTTTCTTATCCTTCTTCTACTTTAACTTTCCTTTGTTCTGCTTCTTCATTTTCAGCATCTACTTTCTGCTATTTTCCCCTTCCTCTTCTTTTCCTTCTCCCACTTCTTTTATCCCTTCCACTATTTATTTTTCCTCTTTCACTTATTCATTCTATCTTTGAGTTTCCCTTCTTTCTTCATTCTGTTTCACATTCTTTTCTCTTTATTTTCCGCCACATATTTTTTTCTTACTTTTCCATTAATCTTTCTACTTCCTCTTCTTTCTTCAACTTTTTCTTACCCATCTTCCACTTCCTTCTTCCGCTTTCGTCCACCTCCTCTTCTGCTTCTTCTTTCTCTTCTCATTTTTTATGTTTTTGCTTCCTTATGAACTTTAACTGCCAATTAATTTTCTTTCCTTACATCTACAGTACTTTTACAGCTTATTCACATGCCTGTTCAACTTCCTTCCTCCACTTCCTTTATTTTTCTTCTTTCAATTCTTCCTCTACTCTTTTTTTCTTCCTGTGCTTTGTCTTTTACTTCTTCTACTCCTACCTATTTTTCCTGTTTTCTCCTCTGCTTCATTTTACCCTTCCCCTTTGTCTTCCTTTTCATTTAGTTTTTTTTCCCACTTCCTCTTATATTTTTGTTTTTCAGCTCCATTTTTCATTTCCTCTTCTTCTTAATCTCCTTTTTTGACTTTCTCTAGATTCTTTTCAATCTTGTTTTCCTCTTTTATTCTTTTTAATCTTTTCTTATTATGCTTGAAATCTCCTCCTGCTCAGGCCAAGATATTACTCAACATTTTCCAGTACTTAGTTATGGATGGGCTGTCCTCAGGATAGGTCAATATCAGATAGATGGGGGATTGGCTCCTGGCACCCCCACCAGTTATCAGTTTTTGGAAGCCTCTGGTGTCAGAAACTAGACAGTAGATAGAGGGCTCGATCCAATGTGAGGTTCCTGGAGCCGGCATACTGCAGCTCAGGTCCCATTCACTTTGTATCAGACTCCCACTGATCTGATATTTATGATAAAGATCTTAAAGTCACAGAAAACCCCTTTAAAGGAAAGTAAATTTCTCACTTGTGCTTTGGGGAAAACCCACTTATCATCCAATAGCGCACATTTTACAATGCCCACAAAGGTTGTCATCCAAATGACTTAAGCTCACAAATGGAACGTTGCATAACTAGATAGATTTGCTTTTCAGAAATTGAGAAAAGCCATCAACCCCTCTGGAACCTTTAATGATTGGCTGAATGGTTGTCATCCAGATCTCTTAGACCTAGATATTGTAACTACAGTAGATCTAGAAAAACAACTGCAGATGAAAGGTTTTCCACACAAGTCCTTCCAGTTTAGGTGTAAACAGAGCAGATGACAGATGGGACGTGTTGGTGGAGACGCGGAACTTGTCACAGTAGCCTTCGGTTTGCATAGGAAGATGCAGAACTATTATTCTTGAATACTGAAGCGTGAGATACGTTCTGGTCTTTAAGCTTGTGAAACAAAGCCATTAATCACCGAGAGCTGCGGGATGTGCTCCACGTGCTCGGTGGCATATGCCTCTGTCAATATGTGACAGTCTCACTTTACCCTTGAATCCCTAGGGATGGCGCCGAGTAAGGCTGAGAATCTTTCCAGGGCTGGAGAAGGCTTGCATCGTCCTTGTAGGAGAGCAGTCGTGCATGCGCTGCACAAGGACACACTCCACTTGATCACAGTTTCACCTTGTGGTGATAAGCGATGGCTAGGCTCTACCGAATTATATACTGTATATCAAAAATGCCAATGAAATATCTATGAGAGTTAGAGAAGGATATCAAATGCATTTTAAGGCGATTCAGCAGGAGGTCCCTGTAGACAACAGCCACCGACACGTCTTTGCTTATAGATCAGATCATGTCCCCCCCCCTTCATATTTCCATGAAGCACTCCCCAATCTGGGAGCAAACTTTCATGTTGTACATACTGAGCCTAATGGTGCATGAATAGAATGCCAGAGATACAGTAAATACTGACACTGAAACGTGCAAAATAGATATCATGTAAGGTCTTTAGAAAGCTGTCTGAGGGGTAATGTGGCCTCCAATCTTGTTTATATGTGACAGAAACCAGAGTTAAGATTTGGCAGGTGGCTTCCTAGAAGACTACAGTTAAAAAATCAAAGCCTTATTATTGTGTAGTGTTCACATTTCTCACCGTTTTCAATGTTTCTGCTTCCTGTCAGTGAATGGGAGAATTCAGCCTCTAAAAACAACACTTCCAAGCAAGATATCTTGAATATAGTGTGGAATCAGGCAGAATGCCTGCATGGACATTTAGTGTCACGTGTGTCATATTCATCAACCACAGCTTAGATCCTCCTCCCTATCCACGGCACACATCACAGAGCATGCCCACTACACTCTCCTATGGAAGACAATAGGCAATGGAGACAGCTCAGCTCCTCCTCCCTCTCTCTGCACAGGAACCTCGCTATACATCACAGAGCATGCTCAGAGCACTCTCCCATGGAAGACAATACGCAATAGAGACAGCTCAGCTCCTCCTCCCTCTCTCTGCACAGGAACCTCGCTATACATCACAGAGCATGCTCAGAGCACTCTCCCATGGAAGACAATACGCAATAGAGACAGCTCAGCTCCTCCTCCCTCTCTCTGCACAGGAACTTCGCTATACATCACAGAGCATGCTCACAGCACTCTCCTATGGAAACAATAGGCAATGGAGACAGCTCAGCTCCTCCTCCCTCTCTCTGCACAGGAACCTCGCTATACATCTCAGAGCATGCTCACTGCCCTCTCCTATAGAAGTCAGTTTGAGACATGAGCTCCATGGTAATTTTTTTTTTCTTATGTCTGTTTATGACCATGATACTGCCACATTTTAATGTCCCTAAACATTTTAGAGTCTGTAGCATCTCAACCCACTGCTGGGTTATGGAGGTTAAAATGCATGGTCATAACATAGAAATGGACCACCAATATGTCCACCTGAAACTGTGAGACAAGTCAATGTGTGAGCAGATGTATGGACAGGTTCTTCCCTCCAGGAGTAGAACATTAGTGGGGCAGTGAACATTTTTGGCCAGGCTCAGTGGAGTGTTTTTGGGGTATTATGGAGCTCAGGTGATGCAATGGTTATATATACGACGTGCAGATGGAATAATCCTGGCAGATGACAGGAAGGCAATTTACATAATCCCTTTATAAAGGATACGGCTCACGTCTCATTTCTTGGCAAACAGATATATTTACTCGGATGCGCTGATTCGCTGACTGCGCTTTTTCTGATTTATAAAAAAAAAATCACATTGTGTATAATAAATACTGTAACATCCTGTCCTGTCCTGCAATTGTTAATGATGTCCCTAGTGTATGAATCAAATTCCCCCAAATATACAACACAAATGCATACATAGCGTATATATCTTTGGTGGCTCCCATGCTCAGCTCACTATTGCATCCTTTGGCCGTACTGCAGGTCCGGATGTTGCTGTAATACAGACTGAAGTCCGTAGACTATATCTACATGTGCAAGTGTTACGGATCAGCAAATATAAACACTCAGCGCCAACCAACTGCTTTGGCTTTGGGCTAAACCCTAAGGGCCTTATTCTGGTACACCCTTGGTGTTCACTCTTTAAACCCTACACAGGGATCTTGCCTTTGCTGCAGGGAAGACACTGGACCGCTCTCTCCTGGATTAGCCCTGGTGTAGTTGGCAGCTGACCCAAGCAGCAGAAGCTCAGGGTACAGAAAATGCATCATTTTTATAGATCCAGGCAGCACACAGTTAATGCAGACACAGAAAAGAGTAGTGATGACCAGGCAAAAAGAGGCAGACGGGAAGATAATGCAGGATAAACACAGCTAAATCACAAAAGCACTAGACTATCAAGCACCTTTGCTGGTCACCGGGGAACCCAAAGCTCAGGCACCCTGCTGCTGGATAGGCTGCCTTAAGTACCCAGGGACTTTCAGCCATTGGACCAAAGACTGGGGAAGTTTTTGGGAAGAGGCTGGGGAAGATAATGCAGGATAAACACAGCTAAATCACAAAAGCACTAGACTATCAAAGCACCTTTGCTGGTCACCGGGGAACCCAAAGCTCAGGCACCCTGCTGCTGGATAGGCTGCCTTAAGTACCCAGGGACTTTCAGCCATTGGACCAAAGACCTAACAGCAAGATATGACACCATGAATAAAGCCATGCCAAAATGTACTAAATGCATAACAACAAAACTGCACGATACTGTAGCCTTCATGTGAAACTCTGCCATGCTTTTTTTAGGTGGCTACTAATGCATTAATATATCTTTATAGCAGTTGAGCTCACATTTTTTGCTAATACAGAGCTCTAAATCCCCTGCTGGACATAGATCTGAAAGATAAAATTCTGGCTGCCTGCAGTTACCACTAGGGGGAGCTTACTGCACGCTGTATATTACATAATGTAACAGTATAAACAGTATTCTGTCAGCTCCTGAGCTCCCCCTAGAGATGGCTGAAAATTATTTTTTTTTTTACTTATCTTTATGCCTATGAATATAATTTGGATCCTGGCATAGCAAAGAAAAAAGGAGGGTGTATAACATCTCTAGTGAGCTGCTGCAAATCTATTTTGTTGCATGCCTTTTTCTGATACATTTTGCCTTAGTTTGCAGCCCTTTATGTCACCTGATAAAAAGTATCATTTTCTGAGACACTGAATATGACAAGAATTGCAGCAAATTTTATAAAATGGTGCAAAGTGATGTGGGACTTTAGATGTTACCAATGCAAGAGTTACCAATGCATGTTAAATACAGTTGTGGCAAACTTTACATTGACACTTATTCATGTTTTGTGATATTGAAGGCGTATCTTCAGCATAGGCTCACAATATCAGATCGATGGGGGTCAGACTCTCGGCACCCCCACCGGCTGCGTCCTCTGCAATGTTACACTGCACCACCACTAGAGGGCATTCAGGTAAAGACTCTAGGGAATGCAGCGCTCCCATTAGTGCCACAGTCTCCTCAAACAGCTGATAGGAGCGGGTGCCAAGATTTGGAGGCCCACCGATCTAAAACTGATGACCTATCCCAAGGATACATCATCAATTTCATGAAACCCCTTGAACACAACAAAGGATATTGAGAAGGTAAAGATACAGTTTGTAGAGCGGCGAGGCAGCCGTAAAAAGTGTCTAAAATGCATCATAACTGTGGAGCACGTCATGTACTTGACTTTTTGGGCGCAACTGATTTCAGAATTGTGGCAGGAATAAGAAAATAAAGTGATAAAATGGAGGAGAAGTAGCACAGAATGGTGGTGTTGGAGAGGACACATTGAGAATGACAAGGGCGCTCGGAGCATATGCTCAAAACACAAAACAATCAGATTCTACTAGTTGTCGAACTGGCAAATGGACTTTCCTGTCACAGATGGTTTTCAATTGTAGATTATAAATTGGAACCGCAGGAGTCTTTCTCCGGTTAGTTACCAGCATAATTGGCAATATATCAAGACGTTCTGCAGACATCATTGCCTTCCCTTCCAATTTTATCTGCAGGTTTGGGTTTTTAGAGGCTGCAATTAGCATTTTTACTCAACTTCAGTAACAAACTTTCCATAAACAGAGAGAAAGTGATCCAGGTCAAGAATTTTTTATGGTTTTTGGATTTTCCACTGAATTTTTTTAAGCATACGTTTTTCAGTTTCTATGAAACATTTAAATGCTTTATGGCCCTGTTTTTCCCTTTCATGGAACAGTCCAATTTTGTGCACTCAGTTTTTGTTTTTCATGGAACATTCCAATTTTTTGAGCTTTGTTTTCTTTCCATGGAACATTCCAATCTTTACGGCTACACTATTGGTTTCTATGGATAATTTAAATTTTTTACAGTTTCTATTTTTGTTTCCATGGACATTACAATTCTTTATGGTTTTCATTTTTGTGTTCCATAGACCATTTCAATTTTTTATGGTTCTGCTTTTGGTTTCCATGAAACATTCAAATTTTTATTACTACAATGTTTTATGATAATATTTTTGGTTTTCACGGAACCTTCCAGATTCTATGGGTTCATTTGTAGTTTCCATGGAACATTCTAGTTCTTTATGGTTCAATTTTTGCTTTCCACAGAACATTCTAATCTTTTATGGTTCCATGGTTCCATATGCTTCTCCGGTATCACGATCCTGGTTTCATTTTTCTTTAAAGGGATTAGCCACTTTGAACTATTGCTTTTTTGATTTCTTCAGACAAGTCCTCCAAAAATATGTGATCACAAGACACCTGGGAACCTTGCAGGAAGTGTTTAATTCTCCTGCAGTGCCACCACAGGGAAAATGAGGTATTGCATGGTGTACAGTTAAATCAATAGATTCATGCACAGGAAAATTATTTTGTAGTAAAGCAACAAAATAATTAAAGGGGCTGTCTAGGAAGGTCTATATGGTACAAGAGTGGGTGGTGGTAAAATCTGGTCCAAACCAAAATGGAGAAGCAACAAATGGGAAATGTGACTATAGTACAGTAGGTTGGTGGGGTAATATGGCAAGTTGGGATGAGCAGACCCATTGATGTTCGGGTTCACCAGGTTCTGCTGAACTTCAGGTCAAAGTTCGAGTTCGGGACCCGAACTTGACCCGAACTCGAACCTGAACTCACTTGAAGTCAATGGGGACCTGAACTTTGGTGCACTAAAATGGCTGTAACATAGTGATAGTAAGAGCTAGAGGGCTGCAAAAGGAAGCAAAATGGGGGCAAGAGCAGGACAGATGCCCTGCACACAAATGTGGATAGAGACATGACATAGAAACATAGAATGTGTCGGCAGATAAGAACCATTTGGCCCATCTAGTCTGCCTAATATACTAAATACTATGGATAGCCCCGGCCCTATCTTATATGAAGGATAGCCTTATGCCTATCCCATGCATGCTTAAACTCCTTCACTGTATTTGCAGCTACCACTTCTGCAGGAAGGCTATTCCATGCATCCACTACTCTCTCAGTAAAGTAATACTTCCTGATATCACTGTTAAACCTTTGCCCCTCTAATTTAAAACTATGTCCTCTTGTAGCAGTTTTTCTTCTTTTAAATATTCTCTCCTCTTTTACCTTGTTGATTCCCTTTATGTATTTAGCAAGTTTCTCTCATCTCCCCTCTGTCTCGTCTTTCTTCCAAGCTATACATGTTACGGTCCTTTATCTTTCCTCGTAAGTTTTATCCTGCAATCCATGTACCAGTTTAGTAGCTCTTCTCTGTACTCACTCCCCTGCTCACCTGCTGCTGATTCATATGGAAAATAACTGTCAATCAGCAGCAGTTAGGCGGGGAGAGTCAGGAGCTCATGAATATTCAGGACTCCTCATTATCAGCTGGAGCTTTTCAATACAAGATGTTGGCAGATTGACTGGGTCAGTTAAAGAATGTGAGCCAGCATTTTGCTAAGAGAATCAGTCACTTATTTATGTTGCCCTTAGTTAGGACATCATAAAACTGGTGACAGGTTCCCTTTAAGTCTTCTGAAATAATGACGCCTAAATCACTTTCCTCAGATACTGAGGTTAGGACTGTATCACAGATTTTATATTCTGCTCTTCTGGTTTTTACGCCCCAGGTGCATTATCTTGCACTTAAAATAACATAGAATAGAAAAAAATAGAAAAAATAATAATAATATTGAACTAGGAGGCAGAGGTCAAAGTAGAGTAGGAAGGTTGAGGAGGTGGTAGACGTGGCGGTGTAGGTGGAAGCTGCAGTGGAGGAGGAGGAGGAGGAGGAGGAGATAGTTTTTGGTTTCTACTTTATTTATTTTTTATAAATTTGGGAAGGCCCCAAAACATTGGGAAATAGGAAAGAGAGCACAAAGAGAAAGTGTGCTGCAGTATAACAATGGCCGGTATACTTGTCTATTCAGCATAAGGTACGGACAAGTCCTGTGGGATCCAAGCCTGGTTCATTTTAATGAACGTGAGCTTGTCCACGTTGGCTGTGGACAGGCGGCTGCACTTGTCTGTGATAACCCTCCCTGCCGTTGTAAACACACATTCGGACAATACACTTGCTGCAGGGCAGGCCAGCACCTCGAAGGCGTAAAGGGCAACCTCAGGCCATGTGCTCAATTTGGAGACCCGGAAGTTGAATGGGGCAGGTCTGCCCCATTCAACTTCCGGGTCTCCAAATTGAGCACATGGCCTGAGCTTGCCCTTTATGCCTTCAGTCAGTACGTGTAGGCGTGTGCACACATACTACTCCACCATGTTGCTGAAATGCTGCCTCCTGCTAAGACGTTCCGTATCAGCTGGTGGTGCTGGTTGTTGTGGTGTGCTGACAAAGCTTTTCCACATTTTGGCCATGCTAACCCTGCCTTCTGAGGTCCTGGCGGTGCCCCAGCTGCGTTGGCAACTTCTTCCTCCTACTCTGCCTTCACCTTTTGCTTCCACTGTGCCCCCACTGTCAGGTTGGAATGCCATCAGCAAGGCATCTACCACTGTGCGCTTGTACTCGCGCATCTTACAATCATGGTCCAGTGATGGAATTAAGGACGGCACATTATCCTTGTAGCGGGGATTCAGCAGCGTGGCCACCCAGTAATCAGCACTGGTTAGAATATGGGCAACTCGGCGGTCGTTGTGTAGGTTCTGCAGCATGTAGTTGCTCCTATGTGCCAGACTGCCCTGAGGCAACGACAAGCTGTCCTCTGTAGGAGGTTCATCGTCTGTGTCCTCTGTATCCCCCCAGCCACAGCTCCATTGATGCCTATGAGCTGCTATAGGTGCCACCCTGCTGTGAACACGGTTCCTCCTCTTCCTTATCCTCCAGAACTGTGTCCTGGCTGGACAGTTGTGTACCTGGCCTGTGTTGGGTTTGTGCAGGAACCCACTTGTTAATGACTGGCCTGATAACCGCGGAAATGATCCCTCCTCCTCCTGTGCCACATCCTCTTCCATCATCGCCCAAAGCATTTTTTCAAGGAGACATTGAAGTGGGATAGTAATGCTGAGGATGGTGTCATCGGCACTGGCCATGTTGGTGGAGTACTCGAAACAGCACAACACGGCACAAGCGTCCTGCATGGAGGCCCACTCGTTGGTGGTGAAGTGGTGCTGTTCCGCAGAGCGACTCACCTGTGCGTGCTGCAGCTGAAACTCCACTATCGCCTGCTGCTGCTCGCACAGTCGCTCCAGCTTTGCAAGGTGGAGTTCCACCTGGTGGGTATGTCGCATATGAGGCGGTGAGCGGGAAGTTACTCTGCAGCGCAAACAGGAGAGCAGCAGCAGGGTGAGAACGCTGAAAGCGCGCACAGACGGCCCACACTTTCTGCAGCAGCTCTAACATATCGGGGTCATTTTTTAGGAACCTCTGCACCACCAAATTCAGCACATGCGCCAGAACTGCTATGAAATTTTGCCTGTTATCGCACACCACCAGGTGGTGAAGTTAGTGGTGCAGGCGTTACGCTGAGCGGATAAGGAGGAAGCGGAGGAGGAGGCAACGAGAAACGTCCTGCAATCCTCGGTGGTGGAAGGACATCCGGCAAACTGCTATCCACCTCAGGCCCAGCCGTCACTGCATTTACCTAGTGTACAGTTAGGGAGATATAACATCCCTGACTGTGCTTACTGGTCCACGTATCTGTAGTTATGTGGACCAAGCCACAGATGGCATTGCACAGTGCACACCTGATTTTGTCCGCCACTTGGTTGTGCAGGGCAGGGATGGCTCGTCTGAATAGTAGTGGCGGCTGGGCACGACGTACTGTGGGACAGCAATCGCCATAAGGTTTTTAAAAGTTTCCGTCTCCATCAGACGAAATGACAGCATTTCAAAGGACAGGAATTTGGAAATGCTGGCATTCAGGGCCAGGGATCGTGTGTGGGTAGGGGGGTACTTCCTCTTTCTCACCATTGATTGGGGATGGACAGCTGAATGCTTCCATGAGACAGTGTAGAGATGCTTGGTGATGGTGGTGGTGTCGCTGCCACATCCTCTGTCTGCGGGGTGGCAGGTGCCACTGTCACTCCAGAGGGGGAGGAAGAGGCCGAGACTGCAGCAGAAGAGGAAGCAGGAGGAGCCAGAGACCTTTCTTGGTTTTTGAGGTGTCTACTCCACTCAGCTCGTGCTTTGCTTTTAAATGCCTGGTCATGCAGGTTGTGCTCAGGTTGAGAACGTTTATGCCTTACTTCAGGCTCTGATTGCACAGCATGCAAACCACTCGCGTCTTGTCGTCAGCACATTGTCTGAAGAACTGCCACGCCAGGGAACTCCTTGGAGCTGGCTTTGGTGTGCTCAGTCCCTTGCTGCGGTGGGCAGTAGCAAGTGTACTGTCTAGGGGAAGGCCACTCTGCTCCCTCTTTTGCTGTGCTGGTGGCTCTGTGCGACCACCGCCTCTTCCTCCGAACTGCACACATCACTTGCATGACCTTGATTCCATGTGGGGTCCAGAACCTCATCATCCTTCACATCATCTTCCACCCAGTCCTCACCTCTGCCCTCCTTGTCGGTCTGCACACTGCAGAAAGCCGCAGCAGTTGGCACCTGTGTTTTGTCATCGTCAGAGACGTGCTCCGATGGTCCTCCCATGTCCACATCCTGAAACAAAGTGGTTGGGCATCGATGCACTCAATCTCTTCCACTTCTGGAGCAGGGCTAGGTGGATGGCCCTGGGAAACCCTGCCGGGAGAGTCATTAAAAAGTATAAGACTGCTGCATGACTTGGGGCTCAGACTGCGTGGCTGATTTGCAAGGGGGTGAGGTGAAAGACTGATGGCCATGGGCTGCAGGTGCCAACTCTGTGCTTTCAGCAGGGGACCAGGTGGGAGATAATGTGAAGGAACTGAAGGCACTGTCAGCCACCCAATCTACTACAGCCTCTACTTGTTCTGGCCTCACCATTCGTACACTGGTATTCGGCCCTACAAAATACTGCTGCAGGTTCTGTCGCCTACTCGCAACTGAGGAAAGTGTTTCACTTGTGCGTGCAGCTGGCACAGATCGACCACATCCTCTCCCAGCAATAGGAGCTCGACCAGCAGCACCACGACCGGGGCCACGTCCCTTATTTGTCGCTCTCCTCATTCTTTGAGGTCACCCTCGGAACTAACAGACAAATAGGTCTGTGAAGGTTCTCATTTATCCAGGTCATGGTATATCTGTAAAGAATAAATCAAGGCAACTGGACTCTACAGAAAGTCCAGTTGCCTTGATTTATTATTTACAGATATAACAGACAAATAAACTATATTAATTTTGCTGTCACGGCACGTATGCAGTGCAGGTGTACCTCACACCAAAAATGGGTATATGTCACCCACAGAAGTAACAGACAGATTAACTATTATATTTCTGTGTGATGGGTGCAAAGCTGGTGTATAGCACCCACAAAAAATTCACTATAGGTCACCAAAAGAACAAATAGCCAGATGAGATTGCTAACACTCTCCCTCACTTCAGCTGCCCGCTTCCTGTCCCTGCACTACTCAGAGCTGATGGGCGGTGCTACATGTGGTCCAGCTTTTATAGAGGCTGGGTCACATGATGCCATTACTAGACATGGCTGTGATGGCTTTTAAGTGCCCACAGCTTAAAAGCTTGTTGATTTGCTGCCCTGCAGACTTTCAACAAGCTTTATTAAATGCTCGAACACCGAACTCGAACCCAAACTTTTGCTGCAAAGTTCGGGTACCGATACCCAAACTCGCAAAATTCGGTGCGGACCCGAACTTTGCAGTTTGGGTTCGCTCAACACTAATGGCAAATAAGTGTGTTTTACTGACCTCTCGAAGCATTGTAGACGGGTACAGTCCTTGTAGTCTCTACCTTGTAGTTCATACCAGATTGTGGTGCAAAGTATTCCTACAACTTGAAGAGCCTGGTTTTTCAGATGGCAGATTTTACCTGTAGGAACCTTCCCTGGGACTTTGACTTGAGTCTTGGTACTCTGAAGGTGTCTGGGATACGGCTCTGTTGACCTCTACATTGTAGTGTCTGTTTATAACCACAAAGCAGTTCCGGATCTGTCATACCGATGACGAACCAAGGACCCCATTGATTTAAAATGTGGTCCATCAGGTTTCACAATATTTTATTTATTTATTTTTCTGTCATGGCCTAGATGCAGATGTGAACAGAACCTTAAAGGGGCAATTTCAGGTTTTAAATCCCTTCACAAGATCTGACCGATGGAGGTCTAACTACTGGGAACCCAAATGACCCCAATTATAGCAATAACAGGAATCTTGTCTATTTCTCCACCTATGGACGCTGGTCAGTCATGCACGCTACCACTCCAGTCACCTTTTTTGGACTACTGAAAACTGTCCAGTGCTTTACATAACTTTTCGGCACTCCCATACAGATGAATGGAGTAGTACGAGATAACAGAAGACCTCCTGCTTTCTTCATCAGCGTGGGTCCCGAGTCAGACTTCCCTCGATCATATACTTATTACCTATCCTATGTCCCATTAGTATATAGTGCAGTGCTGTTTCTTCTTCGCTACATACCTAGGTATGTGGTAGGGTCACCTGAAGTTAATGATAAGAAATAGCTAGAGAGGTGCTGGCGGTTATCTGCTGGGTGTCTGGGGATGGTTCAACAACATTTGGCTTTGACCGGGATGTTTTGATACTGGGCAGCAATTATCTGCCTCCTGCTGTGCCAAAGACATGTTCTCTCACCATTAATGGGCCTTTTGGATCTGATCAGGGCATTTTGATACAGAACAAAGGGCAATTAGCTGAATCTAAACCCCAGGTGAAGGCAAGTCCCAGTCATGACCATGACCACAAGTGGATTAAACTCTTAGTAGACATTGATGGAGCCTGGGATGATTAATTTATTACATTTTATTATCTGCCTCCTGCGGTGCACAAGGCTCCTGATATACGTTCTCCCACCATTGATAGATCTTTTGAATTTGATCAGGGCATTTTGACACAGGGCTAAGGGCAACAGGCTGAATCTATGACCCATGTGAAGGGAAGCCTTGACCACAATTGGAATAAATTCTCGGTAGACATTGACAGAACGTGCGACAGTTCATTTATTACATTTTATTATCTGCCTCCTGCTGTGCACAAGACCTCAGACATACATCCTGATGATGTAACTTCTGGTTTTGACCAATGCATTTTGATATAGGGCTAAGGGCAACAAGCTAAATATTTGTCCCACGTGAAGGAAAGCCTATCATGACTATGACCACAAGTGGATTAAACTCTCGGTAGACACTTCCAAATCGTGACGGTTCATTTCTCTGCTGTGCACAAGATTCCAAATATACGTTCTACCACTGAGGATGATGATGGACCTTTTTGCTTGGACCCGGGTGTTTTATTGGAGGGCTAAGAGCAATAAGCTGAACCCCCGGGTAAAGAGAAGACAAGTTATGACCATGAACACAGTTGGATTAAGCTCTTGGTAGACATTGCCCGAGCGTGGGATGTTTTGTTTCTTATGTCTTATTATCTGCCTCCTGCTGTGCACAAGACACGGGCTATAGATTCTCCCACTGAGGATGATGATGGAACCTTTGGCTTTGAGCAACGCATTTTGATACAGGCTAAAGGCTACAAGCTGGTTCTTTGCCCCGAGTGATGGGAAGCCTAGTCATGACTATGACCACAGGTGGATTAAACTCTCAGAAGACATTTAGCGTGACGCCTCGTTTCGTACATCTTTTTATCTGCCCCCTGCTATGCAGAAAACACTGGCCGTATGCCCTCCAACCATGGATGATGTCTGACTCCTCACAACAGATGACTATAGGTCTAAGCGGGCTTATATATTGGCATTTTCAACCTGGGACAGAAGAAGGCTCAGCTCGTTATCTTGTCTCTGAGACTTTTTCCATCGCTCAGGAGGAATTTGCACTTTAAGAGTCTCTCGCCTTGAGCAGGCTTTGGGTGCTGCTGACATGATAAGTGAGCGCAGCGCCGGCGTCCCTGATGACAATGCAGGAAAATTGTCTCATGTCGGGAAGATCATTTACACAGCAATGTAATTCAGGCTCTAAAGGCCACCCGCGAAAAAATTGCCAGATCAGTCATATTAATAACGCCACTAATGACCTCTCCACTGCAGATTACAAGACGGGCGCTGAAGGAGGCGATCGCTAATTTCTGGTAGAAATTAATTGTAATATACAACATTACCATTAGCCGTTAAATACACTGCAGCAACGCGCCCCAGACCTTCTGAAGGTGAATCCATCATGGAGGCAATTAGTGAAAGGGAGTCCTTGCGTTGTGTTACCCCCTGGTCACATGACAAATCTATAAATCACGGACAGGTGGAGAAGTAATAGTCACTTTCTGTACAGATCTAGCAGATGTTAACTTGAACCTTATGTTAAATATACAGAAGCAGTGTACTTTAAAGGGATTACTCCGGGCTTTTAATATTGATTACCTATCCTCAGGGATCGCCGGGGTTCCCCCGCCAATCAGCTGTATGAAGGGAAGGCATGTGCATTGCGCGCGTGCAGTCTCCCTTCTATCTTCCTGCTTGCTGCTGCTATGTCTGCTGCGTGCCTTCTCTTAATACAGCTGATAGGCGGGAGATGCCACCCTCCTATCTGTCTATCTATGGTTTCTATCCATCTAATAGCTACTTTCTATCTATTTACACTCCTCAATATTGAAATTCCAGCACCACAAAGGAGAAGCTGTAAGGTTATACAAATTGAGGAAGTAGCAGGTGTTGCCACGTTCTGCAGATAATAGAATTTTCAAGCACCTAGCTCCAATCTGTGGCATGTGGGAGGAACATAGAAGCCTGATTGAAAGCAAAGCTTTTTAGTCACATGGAACCTCAAAAATGTTGTGTGGGATGATTGTTGTGCGATGCCTCCTGTTTGTGCCAGTTATCACACAAACTGAGATAGACAGAATCCTTGAACTGAGAGGCCTTGGTTTATCACTCCGGCAGATCACTTCGCACCTAGGCCGAGATGTCAGCACTGGTCAACGTTGTGTGTCCTTGTAGTTACGAGAACAAGGATGAACTGGAAAGACAGCAAGAGGTGCATAGAGGAGAACCTCTGTATAGACGTCTGATTAGAAGAATGGCGCCTAGTGAATCGTTCTGTACTGCAAGTGAAATTGTCACATCCGAAGCCTAGGCAAACAGAGTCTACACAAACCCTCAGAAGGCATCTGCACAACATTGGGCTATGAGCCAGACGTCCGGCTACAGGTGTTCATTGACCTCACACCACTGCTCTCAAAGGCCATCATGGTCGCAGCAAGACAGCAATGGAGGCTGGAATGGAGGTCTATTCTCTTCAGCGATGAGTCCTGCTTTTGTCTCAGACTCTTTTATCTCCAGATTTGTCTGGAGACCACGTGGACAACGCCTTCACAAGGGAACATCACACCAGTCCTACTCCTAGGATTATGGTGTGCGGTGGCGTAATGTACGGTAGCCGGACCCCTCTAGTCTTCAGTTCAGGTACTAACAGCTTGACTTTAGTACTTTATTCTATAAATCCATGAAGAGACCTGTCTTATGGTTGAAACGCGTTGATTTTATACAGGAGGATTACTTGTTTATAAAAAAAAAATATGAAAAATTAAAGAATCATTGATTTTACTCGCTGGATCCATTTTGGACTTTTTTGCTGCACTAACAGCTTGACCTTACATTGATTGTGTCAGGGAACCAGTGGTACGGCCATTTCTTCAAAGTGTCCGAAGAGCGTTTTTTCAACAGGACAATGCAAAGCGGCATGCTGCTTGTGTTACTGTGAGCAGCCTGTGTGGCCTTAACGTGCTACCATGGCTTACAATTGCAAATCTTGATGATTTGTGTGCCCAAGTACATTCACCGCAGCAGCACCATTAATACTCTCACTGATACCTATCTATGTATGTATCTATCTATCTATCTCCTATCTATTATCTATCTTCTATCTATTATCTATCATCCATCTATCTATCTATCTATCTATCTATCTATCTATCTATCTATCTCCTATCTATCTCCTATCTATCTATCTCCTATCTATTATCTATCTATCTATCTCCTATCTATTATCTATCTATCTCCTATCTATTATCTATCTATCTCCTATCTATTATCTATCTACTCTCTGTCTGGTATCTACTATCTATCTATATCCTATCTATCTATCTATATCCTATCTATCTATCTATCTATCTTCTATCTATCTATCTCCTATCATAATCAAATCAAATCAAATCAAATCAGCTTTATTGTCAGGACTAAATACATTTTAGCATTGCCAAAGCAAGTGGTAAATAATTGGGTAGTGTTGGGGGTGGGGACACAGGTCCAGGGTGGGGTATAAGGAGTCCATGGTATATCAGGCTCCTCTCAGTCCTATGGCAGGCAGTAATATATTGTGCTGCTATGGCCGCTGTGTTCTCCTCTTCCCCCAGCAGTATGGGGAGTCTCTCTTCCTCCTCCATGGAGGTGAAGTCTGGGCAGAGATCAGACAGTCTCCTGAAGTGAGTCTCTCTCACTGCTGAGTATTTGGGGCACCGCAGCAGGAAATGAGCCTCATCCTCCACGGTCCTCCTGGTCGCACTGCTGGCACAGTCTGCTCTCCCTGGGCATGTACCTCTGTCGATGACGCCCGGATTCAATGAGCAGGCTGTGGGCGCTCAGTCTGTACCGGCTCAGGATCTGTCGGTCTTTTGGATTGGGGAGTTTCTCCAGATATGGGGCCAGTTTGTACTCCCTCTGCAGGCTCTGGTATACTGTCAGCTTCTGGGATGTTCTTATGTCGTTTTTCCAGACGCTAATATCCTATCTATCTATCTATCTCCTATCTATCTATCTATCTATCTATCTATCTATCTCCTATCTATCTATATCTATCTATCTATCTATCTATCCTATCTATCTATCTATCTCCTATCTATCTATCTCTATCTATCTCCTATCTATCTCCTATCTATCTATCTATTATCTATCTATCTCTCTCATATCTATTTATCTCGTATCTAGCTATCTATATCATACCTATTATCTATCTATATATATATATATATATATAATATATATATATACTGTATCTTCTATCTATCTATCTATCTATCTATCTCATATCTATCTATCTATCGAATCAAATCAAATCAAATCAGCTTTATTGGCAGGACTAAATACATTTTAGCATTGCCAAAGCAAGTGGTAAATAATAGGGTAGGGTTGGGGGTGGGGACAGGTCCAGGGTGGGGGTATAGGAGTCCATAGTATATCAGGCTCCTCTCAGTCCATGGCAGGCAGTAATATATTGTGCTGCTATGGCCGTTGTGTTCTCCTCTTACCCAGCAGTATGGAGAGTCTCTCTTCCTCCTCCATGGAGGTGAAGTCTGGGCAGAGATCAGACAGTCTCCTGAAGGGAGTCTCTCTCACTGCTGAGTATTTGGGGCACCGCAGCAGGAAATGAGCCTCATCCTCCACGGCCTCCTGGTCGCACTGCTGGCACAGTCTGCTCTCCCTGGGCATGTACCTCTGTCGATGACGCCCGGATTCAATGAGCAGGCTGTGGGCGCTCAGTCTGTACCGGCTCAGGATCTGTCTGTCTTTTGGATTGGGGAGTTTCTATCTATCTATCTATCTATCTATCTATCTATCTATCTATCTATCCCATATCTATCTATCTATCTATCTATCTATCTATCTATCCCATATCTATCTATCTCCTATCTATCTATCTATCTATCTCCTATCTATCTATCTATCTATCTATCTATCTCCTATCTATCTATCTATCTATCCCATATCTATCTATCTATCTATCTATCTCCTATCTATCTATCTCATATCTATCTATCTATCTATCTCCTATCTATCTATCTATCTATCTATCTATCTATCTATCTCAATTTCACTTAGATTTATTGTTTTAGTTTTGTGTTACACATCACCGGATCCATCTAACAATGATGTAAACATTAGATAAATTATAATTTTACTCAATGAATCTGAGATTGTATAAAAATCATAACCGAGCTAAATCCACCTTCCACAGAGCGGAATAATTTTGACCATTTCAGCAGAGTTCTATCTGACCAGAAAATAAAAAATCCTCATTTCACCGGAGGCAGTGCGCACCGTGTTACTTCCATCCCTCTGCTTTCACATTTCAAGCGCTCGGCACACAGATGTCAAGCTTTACGAATTCTTGTCTACCGAAAAATAAATAAAAAATTTAAGATTAAAAAAAAGAAAAGAAAAAGAAAATGAGAGAAAAAGGCGTTTTAATTGTTGTCGTCTTTGTGAAAGTTTAACAATCATGTAAATATATTTCAAACCACTGAGCGCTCGCCGAAAGCTTCTGTGCGGAAACTCCTCTGAATCCCAACAAATTTTCTGACACCGCAAAAGCTTCCAAGAATTTTAAGCATCCAATTTAAATTATAGCGTTGGCTTATTCATAAGCCGGAGCTTTGTACGCCGTGAATCTTTCATTGCCATATGCATTATTTGTATAAATCATGCGGCGTCACAGAAAACAGGGCTGAAAGAAAAGACGCTTTTCGGATACGGCTTTTATATTGCAGAAGACGGAATTTTATTGGGAACAATTTAGTTCAAAATCATGAAATGTTATGAAAATGGCATTACTTTAAAATACATTTTTGAACTTTTCTACTTTAAATTTCAATTTGCGGCACGTATCAGATCTTCCCAGGTTTACGATGAATTGAATATTCAACGCTTTCTTGGCCAAGAGCAAAGTATTTTTTTTTTTATTTTTTTTTTTTTTTAAACGAGATGCCCCTTGGAGCCTTTATGAAGAAAATACCGGCGGAGGTTTAGAAATCTATGAGAGGAAATTGGATTAAATTATTAAAAGGTTGGAAATTCATATATTGCGGGTTAAAACTCCCCTGGAGACGGCCAGACCCAACTCCGGTGCGAGAGGCGGGAAGGAATAATCGGCGCTATTTGTACAAGTAAATGCATTTCTGGGTGACAAGGAAAAGTAAATACAGCCCCATGAAATATTCATCCGGCGAAGCCTGGAGTATTCACCTGCAGCATCTGAGAACCTTAAAGCGACGCGGACGCCCTCACGTCTACTTCCATAGAGAACTGCTTAAGTAGCAAATCCCCAATGAATTATATATGAATTTATTTTTTTATTATATTTATCTTTGATCTCCCATAAAAAGTCATCTTGCTACGGTCTCGATCCGGATTAGTCAATGTCCTAGTCACTGGTGGTCGAGGACTGAGGTAGGTTTCTAGTGAGTGAATTATATTTCTTTTTGCTCACATGTTTCAAATATTTTTGAAACCCCCGACCCAGGGTCATGATTTTGAAGCACCCAACCATGCCGATCTGATATTGATGACCTATCCTGAGGATAGGTCATCAATAGTAAAAGCCTGGAGAACCCCTTAATGCATCACAATATACAGAAGTAGCAAACATCAACTTAACAGTGAACGCACAAAATGTTTGCTACGTTTGTAGCAAAATTGATTTGCGTTGTTCGATGTCCATTGTTGTTTGCTACATTTATATATAAAATGTGGACCATACCATGCTAATACCTGAGAGGGGGAGCAATGGACTACAGTTATACTATGATGAAAGAGGTTTTCTGAAATACAGAGGACCTATCCTCAAGATCCAGTAGGTCATCGGTATCTGATCGATGGGGGTCCGACACCTGGGACCCCCATCGATCAGCAGTTTCTCTCAACTTTTCCTAGGCCAGTGACAACACGTTCGGGAAGTGAATGGAGGTGAGCGGGTAACCAAGCACGGACCATCTACAATATTTGGCGCTGTACTTGGTGAGCACGGAGGAGGCGCTGCCGTCTCAAACAGATGATGGGCTGGGGTCCTGGATGTGGGACTCCCCGCCAATCAGTTACTGATGACCACAGCATAGGTCATCAGTATAAAAATCTCGGAAAACTCTTTTAAGGTGATGTAGCAGAGCACAGTGCTAGACTCCAGTGAAGGTCGCCATCTGCAAGGGGTTTAGATGTTCTCCTCATGTGTGCATGGGTCTCCTCCCAAACATCCTGATAGGGAACTTATACTGTGAGCCCCATTGGGGACGGAGTGAGGATAATGTCTGCACAGCGCTATAGAAGTGAGGAAAATACATGATTAAATAAAAATAGGGAATTTACGTTGTAAGCCCCAATTGAGGAGGGTAAAGTGCTGCAGAATACGGTGTGCTACCAGCATGTACGGAATAATAATGGAGCTGGGATTCTCTGCTGTGCTAAAAGAAGACAGAGCAGAATAGTGAGTGCAGCTCTGGAGTATAATACAGGATGTAACTCAGGATCAGTACAGGATATGTAATGTATGTACACAGTGACTGCACCAGCAGAATAGTGAGTGCAGCTCTGGAGTATAATACAGGATGTAACTCAGGATCAGTACAGGATAAGTAATGTATGTACACAGTGACTCCACCAGCAGAATAGTGAGTGCAGCTCTGGAGTATAATACAGGATGTAACTCAGGGTCAGTACAGAATAAGTAATGTATGTACACAGTGACTGCACCAGCAGAATAGTGAGTGCAGCTCTGGAGTATAATACAGGATGTGACTCAGGATCAGTACGGGATAAGTAATGTATGTACACAGTGACTGCACCAGCAGAATAGTGAGTGCCGCTCTGGAGTATAATACAGGATGTAACTCAGGATCAGTACAGGATAAGTAATGTATGTACACAGTGACTCCACCAGCAGAATAGTGAGTGCAGCTCTGGAGTATAATACAGGATGGAACTCAGGGTCAGTACAGGATAAGTAATGTATGTACACAGTGACTGCACCAGCAGAATAGTGAGTGCAGCTCTGGAGTATAATACAGGATGTAACTCAGGATCAGTACAGGATAAGTAATGTATGTACACAGTGATTGCACCAGCAGAATAGTGAGTGCAGCTCTGGAGTATAATACAGGATGTAACTCAGGATCAGTACAGGATAAGTAATGTATGTACACAGTGACTGCACCAGCAGAATAGTGAGTGCAGCTCTGGGGTATAATACAGGATGTAACTCAGGATCAGTACAGGATAAGTAATGTAATGTATGTAAACAGTGACTGCAACAGCAGAATAGTGAGTGCAGCTCTGGAGTATAATACAGGATGTGACTCAGGATCAGTACAGGATAAGTAATGTATGTACACAGTGACTGCACCAGCAGAATAGTGAGTGCAGCTCTGGAGTATAATACCGGATGTAACTCAGGATCAGTACAGGATAAGTAATGTATGTACACAGTGACTGCACCAGCAGAATAGTGAGTGCAGCTCTGGAGTATAATACAGGATATAACTCAGGATCAGTACAGGATAAGTAATGTATGTACACAGTGACTGCACCAGCAGAATAGTGAGTGCAGCTCTGGAGTATAATACAGGATGTAACTCAGGATCAGTACAGGATAAGTAATGTATGTACACAGTGACTGCACCAGCAGAATAGTGAGTGCAGCTCTGGAGTATAATACAGGATGTAACTCAGGATCAGTACAGGATAAGTAATGTATGTACACAGTGACTCCCCCAGCAGAATAGTGAGTGCAGCTCTGGAGTATAATACAGGATGTAACTCAGGATCAGTACAGGATAAGTAATGTATGTACACAGTGACTGCACCAGCAGAATACAGAGTGCAGCTCTGGAGTATAATACAGGATGTAACTCAGGATCAGTACAGAATAAGTAATGTATGTACACAGTGACTGCACCAGCAGAATAGTGAGTGCAGCTCTGGAGTATAATACAGGATGTGACTCAGGATCAGTATGGGATAAGTAATGTATGTACACAGTGACTGCACCAGCAGAATAGTGAGTGCCGCTCTGGAGTATAATACAGGATGTAACTCAGGATCAGTACAGGATAAGTAATGTATGTACACAGTGACTCCACCAGCAGAATAGTGAGTGCAGCTCTGGAGTATAATACAGGA
Organism: Bufo gargarizans; assembly: GCF_014858855.1. Taxonomy (NCBI): domain Eukaryota; kingdom Metazoa; phylum Chordata; class Amphibia; order Anura; family Bufonidae; genus Bufo; species Bufo gargarizans. Next base: position 535,952,686 of record NC_058083.1, on the reverse strand, counting down.
TGTAACTCAGGGTCAGTACAGGATAAGTAATGTATGTACACAGTGACTGCACCAGCAGAATAGTGAGTGCAGCTCTGGAGTATATTACAGGATACAACTCAGGATCAGTACAGGATAAGTAATGTAATGTATGTAAACAGTGACTGCAACAGCAGAATAGTGAGTGCAGCTCTGGAGTATATTACAGGATATAACTCAGGATCAGTACAGAATAAGTAATGTAATGTATGTACACAGTGACTGCACCAGCAGAATAGTGAGTGCAGCTCTGGAGTATATTTTAGGATGTAACTCAGGATCAGTACAGGATAAGTAATGTATGTACACAGTGATTGCACCAGCAGAATAGTGAGTGCAGCTCTGGAGTATAATACAGGATGTAACTCAGGATCAGTACAGGATAAGTAATGTATGTACACAGTGATTGCACCAGCAGAATAGTGAGTGCAGCTCTGGAGTATAATACAGGATGTAACTCAGGATCAGTACAGGATAAGTAATGTATGTACACAGTGACTCCACCAGCAGAATAGTGAGCACAGCTCTGGAGCATAATACAGGATGTAACTCAGGATCAGTACAGGATAAGTAATGTAATGTATGTACACAGTGACTGCACCAGCAGAATAGTGAGTGCAGCTCTGGAGTATAATACAGGATGTAACTCAGGATCAGTACAGGATAAGTAATGTATGTACACAGTGACTCCACCAGCAGAATAGTGAGTGCAGCTCTGGAGTATAATACAGGATGTAACTCAGGGTCAGTACAGGATAAGTAATGTATGTACACAGTGACTGCACCAGCAGAATACAGAGTGCAGCTCTGGAGTATAATACAGGATGTAACTCAGGATCAGTACAGAATAAGTAATGTATGTACACAGTGACTGCACCAGCAGAATAGTGAGTGCAGCTCTGGAGTATAATACAGGATGTGACTCAGGATCAGTATGGGATAAGTAATGTATGTACACAGTGACTGCACCAGCAGAATAGTGAGTGCCGCTCTGGAGTATAATACAGGATGTAACTCAGGATCAGTACAGGATAAGTAATGTATGTACACAGTGACTCCACCAGCAGAATAGTGAGTGCAGCTCTGGAGTATAATACAGGATGTAACTCAGGGTCAGTACAGGATAAGTAATGTATGTACACAGTGACTGCACCAGCAGAATAGTGAGTGCAGCTCTGGAGTATATTACAGGATACAACTCAGGATCAGTACAGGATAAGTAATGTAATGTATGTAAACAGTGACTGCAACAGCAGAATAGTGAGTGCAGCTCTGGAGTATATTACAGGATATAACTCAGGATCAGTACAGAATAAGTAATGTAATGTATGTACACAGTGACTGCACCAGCAGAATAGTGAGTGCAGCTCTGGAGTATATTTTAGGATGTAACTCAGGATCAGTACAGGATAAGTAATGTATGTACACAGTGATTGCACCAGCAGAATAGTGAGTGCAGCTCTGGAGTATAATACAGGATGTAACTCAGGATCAGTACAGGATAAGTAATGTATGTACACAGTGATTGCACCAGCAGAATAGTGAGTGCAGCTCTGGAGTATAATACAGGATGTAACTCAGGATCAGTACAGGATAAGTAATGTATGTACACAGTGACTCCACCAGCAGAATAGTGAGCACAGCTCTGGAGCATAATACAGGATGTAACTCAGGATCAGTACAGGATAAGTAATGTAATGTATGTACACAGTGACTCCCCCAGCAGAATAGTGAGTGCAGCTCTGGAGTATAATACAGGATGTAACTCAGGATCAGTACAGGATAAGTAATGTATGTACACAGTGACTCCACCAGCAGAATAGTGAGTGCAGCTCTGGAGTACAATACACAATATAAATCCAGATCAGGACAGTCATTGCATTCCCCCTATACTTTACACTGCAGTCTGTCTGAATGTGGGTACAGCTATTATACACATTAGGTAGGAGGAGGTTGTTCTAGAACTTCCGGCTCCTCTTGCTCCCTCTATTACTATGTGACCGGTCGCCTGCAGTCTTACAGTCAGTCAATTAGTCTGTAATTTAAGTAAAATATCAATAGAAATAATCAATTAATAAAACCTGATCTAAAATCAATCTCCCCAGGAAATGTCTGACTCTGATTGTGTGCTGCGCGGTTGACCTCACGGGAACGCACTGATTGTGCCCTCAGAACTGCCGTGTATTTCTAGAACTTCTGATCAGACACATGGGACACTCTGAATGCAAAATGATACACGTGTGTCATGTACACATATGAGCAGCAGATTGTATCCTATGGCCATTCTACAATACATTACAGAGTGGTGACCAATGTCATCCTCAGCTCTACTGCACAGACACAACGAGCTCTGCTGCAGTTACTACATAGCGAACTTCAAGGTTTTATTATTTCATATTATATCCAATAAATACACGGACAGATGCTGATGAAAGCTGGATATGCTGAAACGCGTCTATGTATTTCCATGTTACATGTAATTCCACCCCTGACCTCACGGAGTGCTGTCACAAGAAACAAATGTCCAGATACAACGTAAATCACAAAGAAAGTATATTTAATTAAAAGGGATGTCTAGTTTAAAAATAACACCTCCATAATGTACCATATTAGATAATATTGGGTTGATAAGGGTGAGTCTTATGTTCAGGATCCTCATCTCTTGGTCCGGGTCGAGTGCGGTTATAAAGAGTGTCATTCACTCCGGAGAACCTGTCCTGTATTACACAAACAACCCACTTGAATGGGCACTGTATGGACTTGAATGGATGCTGCGTAATTCTTCATTTTTCCAGTGGGGGAGCTGCAGGGAAATTAAACACTTATTAATAGGTTTATCCACAGATTACAGCTGATCATCGGGACTCTGAGCAGGAGGACACCCTATTGTCAAGGGACCCTTTAAACAACCTGACATTGTGCAAAGTGAAGAGCCCCTTTAAGTGTATATAAGTTAAATATTAGACATCTCCATCTAGTGGTAGTCAGAGGAACTTCTCGCCTTTTTCTACCTGAGGCAAGAAGTAAAATAGTCCCTCCTCTATCTAGCTTTAAAGAGGAAAGTGCAGGGATGGTCAACATGTGTGCAAAGTACCTACCATTGGCTATATTCTAAGAGAGCAGTTACAGTGTAAAGCATGAGGGACGGCCAAGCAATAGTCTGATATGCATATGCAGGCTCCATCAGATGCTACGCTGGAGTCACTGATCGTAGGTTTTGTCCTAACTAAAAAGCTGGTGTCACTGAAATGAATGCATAGCAGGGGGTGTCACACAGATTTAGACTTTCACAGCCTTAAACTTCAAAGTTTGAGAAACTTTTAATCCATGCATTTTATGATTCTTTGTGAAACTTTCCTCCTGCATTAAACATCCAGCGCTGTTACTTCATATTGCGCAGCAGGGGGCGCTATGGGAGGACACTGCTGGAATAAAGAAGCTCTGGAATGTATCTGATCTGTAATATGTCAGATACATTTGTATCCGTGATATATAAGATACCTAAAGTACACGACATAAGTCTGTAGGTCGATATCTGGCCGCATTCGTACTTGTGCCGTTACTGCTTTCTTCTCCCGTAGAAAAGTTGCTATTTTTCGACACAACAACTTAGTTTTTTTTTAAGCTGTTACAAAGTATCAGACCAAAAAGTCTATGTGCAATTATGTGGAAGAAACCTGCAGCGTCAATGCTTCGCCCACAGCGATCGTCAACCTGACGTGACCCAGCAGTTTGCATTCATCAGTAGATGGCGGAGCATGAAGAGGATGCCTCACCCCGCCACGTCTTAAAGTAGGAGCCAAGGAGTCACAGGGGACCTGAAAATGTTCCTGTCTGCTGCAAACCCACATAGGCCCGGTGCAAGAATATCAAACATTGCACTTCTGCTCATTAGCTCCGAGTTCAATTAAGTTGAAGGATAATGCAGAAGTTACTTGTAGAGAAGTAAGGAAAGAATTAAGTGCCTCCAAGAGCTGAAGTTCCACATCAAGGGCTGGTAGACACATCTGTGAAGAATTAGATGGGAAGCTGTGAGAGTAAGGTTCTAAAACTAAGCTAGTGCGCTCAGTGATTCGAAGTAAAGACAAATAGTTACAACATCAGCTCCGTCAACAGCAGTTTGCACACTATTTCTAAGAATGAAATACCTCCAGAGATCAAGAGCTGACACTTTACATAAAGGGCTTGTAGACACATAGGTGAAGGATTACCAGGGGAGCTGGGTGGTTAGGGTTCTACATTTAACCAACTGCAGATCCATGAACAGTAGCTTGCTGACTGCTCCTCAGAATTAAGTGTTACCAGAGATCAAGATATTCCACATGAAGGAATTGTAGGTACTTGCTGGAAATACATGAGGCTCTGGCTCTCCTAAATGAACGCACTCAGTGATGTAGAATAAAGACAAATCGTAAAAAATATCAGATCTATAAAAAGCTGATTACTGACTGTTTCTAAAAATGATAGACCCCCAACGATCAAGACCTCACATTCCACACAAAGACCGTGTAGACACAATGGTGCTGGTGTAGCTGGGAATCTAGGAGAACAGGGTTTTAATCCTAACCTAATGCACTCAGTGAAATGAAATAAAGTCAAATGGCAGAACGTCAACAGCAGCTTGCTAACGGTTTCTAAGATTTAAGTGCATTTCATATAAAGAGCTTGTAGACGCACAGCTGGAAAGCCATGAGAGTAAGGTTCTTCTAACCTTAAACTAATATAGTCAGATATACAAAATAAATGTAAATAAATACAGTAGTAACAATATAAGCTCCATCAACAGCAGCTTGCTAACTGTTTCTAAGATTTAAATGCATTCCATATAAAGGGCTTGAAGACACACAGCTGGGAAGCCATGAGAGTAAGGTTCTTCTAACCTTAAACTAATATAGTCAGATATACAAAATAAACTTAAATAAATACAGTAGTATCGATATAAGCTCCATCAACAGCAGCTTGCTGACTGTTTCCAACAATTAAATACCAACAGAGACCGAGAGGTGACGTAAAGGGCTTGTAGGCACAAAGTTATTGGAGTAGCTGCTCTAATCCTAACCTAATGCACTCAGTGATATGAAACAAAGACATGTAGTAAAAATATCAAATCCATCAACAGCAGTGTGCTGATTGTTTCTAATGAGAAACATAGGATACTGCATGGAACTGAGGTCTCTGACTTTATATGCGAGAATTATTGTGTTGTATAGCAGAGGTGAGTTTCTAATCTAGCCAGACTGGTGGTGAAATCCAACGTGTCATCTATGGTTCCCATTTCTAGTAATG